>NC_041220.1:153728648-153731445 GCF_002837175.3 Physeter macrocephalus | reverse complement strand
GAATGTAAATTGATACAGCCACTATGGAGAACAGTATGGAGGTTCCTTAAAAAACTACAAATAGAACTACCATACGACCCAGCAATCCCACTACTGGGCATATACCCTGAGAAAACCATAATTCAAAAAGAGTCATGTACCAAAATGTTCATTGCAGCTCTATTTACGATAGCCAGGACATGGAAGCAACCTAAGTGTCCATCGACAGATGAATGGATAAAGAAGATGTGGCACATATATACAATGGAATATTATTCAGCCATAATAAGAAATGAAACTGAGTTATTTGTAATGAGGTGGATGGACCTGGAGTCTGTCATACAGAGTGAAGTAAGTCAGAAGGAGAAAAACAAATACCGTATGCTAACACATATATATGGGAGCTAAGAAAAAAAAATGTCACAAAGAGACTAGGGGTAGGACGGGAATAAAACACAGACCTACTAGAGCATGGACTTGAGGATACGGGGAGGGGGAAGGGTAAGCTGTGACGAAGTGAGAGAGTGGCATGGACATATATACACTACCAAACGTAGAGTGGATAGCTAGTGGGAAGCAGCCGCATGGCACAGGGAGATCAGCTCCGTGCTTTGTGACCACCTAGAGGGGTGGGATAGGGAGGGTGGGAGGGAGGGAGACGCACGAGGGAAGAGATATGGGAACATGAGTATAATTGATTCACCTTGTTGTAAAGAAGAAACTAACACACCATTGTAAAACAGTTATACTCCAATAAAGATGTTAAAAAATAAATAAATAAAATAAAATAAAATAGACAGTCTCCACATAGCCCATCCTTCTGTTCTGGCAACATCAACCTGGCTTGGCCACCATAAAATCTCTTTTTTTTTTTTTGACTTGAAAAATAAGGGATTTACTTATTTTTATTTTTTATTTTTTTTAACATCTTTATTGGAGCATAATTGCTTTACAATGGTGTGTTAGTTTCTGCTGTATAACAAAGTGAATCAGCTATACTGTAAAATCTTTTAATTTCAGCTTTCTTGATGAGGGTAGGGGGATCCCCAAGCATTTCGGTAGCTTATTTACCAAGACCCTTGAAAGTCAATACTCCCTTTAGGGAATAAAATATAGAACAGAATATTTGCCATGCTTGTCATCTTTCATTTTTATTATGATTTCCTTTTAGGTACTGAATATTAATTGTTCTCCTTTTCAGTATTCATCATGGACTCAGCCTTCCACAGACTCACCTTTCTGGTAAAGTATTTCATACCCACCTTGTTTTTCCCTCCAGCAAAATATAAAATCCAATACTCACAAAATGCTCTTTTATTGGAAAGCAGAACTAAGAGCCCAAATCTGGGCAGTCAGGGTGCATAGTAAGGACTTCTACCTATGTACTAGCAGTTTGTTTCCAGGTCACTGTAGTAATAGAGCTAGAATGATTTTTCTATTTAAGGTCATGACTTCACATGGCTATTTCTATTACAATGCTAATACTACTAAATCCCTTTTAAAACTCTTGCTTGCATCTAAGTGTTTAATCCTTATATTCTGTACAATGTAACTTACACTTTCAACTCCTTTCCCAAGTTGTAATCATATTCCTTCTCTCTCGAATTCTCCACATGTCTTTTTGACCACTATTTTGTGATCACTTTTGGCCTGTATATGTCTACTGGGAATTATATCTACCTCACTGGGTTGTTTTAAACACTCAATGAGATAAGTGAAACTTTTTTGGTAAATTGGCTTTTTCTGATTAGCATACTAATGTACACCAATAAAAGAGCTTTCACAAAAGTAAAACTGGGAAAAAGACATTTCTAATTGAAGTGGAATAGTTTTGAATCTACTCACAGCTAGTCCCAGATATATAATCACTTTTCTGTTTTTATGTATGTACCAAGCCTTAAACACATAATGAAATAAGAAACCTGAACTGTTGAAATATACTTCAATAACATTCTTTAAAAAGCAAGCTCTGTGTCCTTGTGACAAAATAAACTCTGAAGTCATTTTAAGTTTTAACCATCTATGCTTCTAGGGTTGTATTTTTCTTAAGAAGTAAGTATTTCTATACCTGAGAATATTTTCATGAGGAGACCACAAGGAAAGGGAGGAGCAAAAGATCGAAGCCTAGGAAATCAAGGGGACTTCTCAGAAGGAAAAGTGGAGAGTCCTTGTCTCTGAACAGATAGCAACGAGACAACACATCAATGCTTCCTTTAGCCTGGACTTTATTTGAAAATATTTTTAACGCTACATTTTTAAAAGATATGGAGAAAACTACTAGAGCTAATCAATGAATTTGGTAAGGTAGCAGGATACAAAATTAATGCACAGAAATCTCTTGCATTCCTATACACGAATGATGAAAAATCTGAAAGAGAAATTAAGGAAACACTCCCATTTACCACTGCAACAAAAAGAATAAAATACCTAGGAATAAACCTACGTAAGGAGACAAAAGACCTGTATGCAGAAAACTATAAGACAACGATGAAACAAATTAAAGATGATAGCAGCAGATGGAGAGATATACCATGTTCTTGGATTGGAAGAATCAACATTATGAAAATGACTATACTACCCAAAGCAATCTACAGATTCACTGCAATCCCTATCAAACTACCAACAGCATTTTTCACAGAACTAGAACAAAAAGTTTCACAATTTGTATGGAAACACAAAAGACCCCAAATAGCTAAAGCAATCTTGAGAAAGAAAAACGGAGCTGGAGGAATCAGGCTTCCTAACTTCAGACTATACTACAAAGCTACAGTAATAAAGACAGTATGGTACTGGCACAAAAACAGAAATATAGATCAAT
>NC_041220.1:153727570-153728546 GCF_002837175.3 Physeter macrocephalus | reverse complement strand
AATCTTGAGAAAGAAAAACGGAGCTGGAGGAATCAGGCTCCTGGACTTCAGACTATACTACAAAGCTACAGTAATCAAGACAGTATGGTACTGGCACAAAAACAGAAATAGAGATCAATGGAACAGGATAGAAAGCCCAGAGATAAACCCACACACATATGGTCACCTTATTTTTGATAAAGGAGGCAAAAATATACAATGGAGAAAAGACAGCCTCTTCAATAGGTGGTGCTGGGAAAACCAGAGAGCTACATACATGTAAAAGAATGAAATTAGAACACTCCCTAACACCATACACAAAAATAAACTCAAAATGGATTAAAGACCTAAACGTAAGGCCAGACACTATCAAACTCTTAGAGGAAAACACAGGCAGAACACTCTATGACATAAATCACAGCAAGATCCTTTTGACCCACCTCCTAGAGAAATGGAAATATAAATAAAAACAAACAAATGGGACCTAATGAAACTTCAAAGCTTTTGCACAGCAAAGGAAACCATAAACAAGACCAAAAGACAACCCTCAGAATGGGAGAAAATATTCGCAAACGAAGCAACTGACAAAGGATTAATCTCCAAAATATACAAGAAGCTCATGCAGCTCAATATCAAAAAAACAAGCAACCCAATCCAAAACTGGGTGGAAGGTCGAAATAGACATTTCTCCAAAGAAGACATACACATGGTTAAAAAGCACATGAAAAGCTGCTCAACATCACTAATTATTAGAGAAATGCAAATCAAAACTACAATGGGGTATCACCTCACACCAGTGAGAATGGGCATCATCAGAAAATCTACAAACAACAAATGCTGAAGCGGGTGTGGAGAAAAGGGAACCCTCTTGCACTGTTGGTGGGAATATAAATTGATACAGCCACTATGGAGAACAGTATGGAGGTTCCTTAAAAACTACAAATAGAACTACCATACGACCCGGCAATCCCACTACTGGGCATATACCCAGAGAAAA
>NC_041220.1:153708165-153727519 GCF_002837175.3 Physeter macrocephalus | reverse complement strand
GGACGAAGTGAGAGAGTGGCATGGACTTATATATACTACCAAATGTAAAATAGATAGCTAGTGGGAAGCAGCTGCATAGCACAGGGAGATCAGCTCTGTGCTCTGTGACCACCTAGAGGGGTGGGATAGCGAGGGTCGGAGGGAGGCTCAAGAGGGAGGAGATATGGGGATATATGTATATGTGTAGCTGATCCACTTTGTTATACAGTAGAAACTAACACAGCATTGTAAAGCAATTATACTCCAATAAAGATGTTAAAAAAAAAGATGGAATCAATGTAATGCACCACATTAAAGAATGAAAAAAAACACATCATCTCGATGCAGAATGAGCATTTGAAAAACTTCACACTTTTATGATCAAAATGATAAAAAAAAAAAAAAAAAAAAAACTAGGAATAGAAGGAAAAATTTCAACATAATAAAGGCCGTATATTAAAAACTCAAAACCAACGTTATAGAGAATGGTGAAAGGTGGGAAACATTTCCTCTAAGACCAGAAACAAGGTAAGGATGCCCACTTTTACCACTTCAATTCTATTCATAGTACTGAAACTTCTAGCCATAGCAATTAGGCAAGAAAAAGAAACACAGGACACCCAAGTTGAAAAGGAAGAACATTACCTCTGTTCACATATGACATGATCTTATATATGGAAAACCCTAAACATTCCCCCCAAACTCGTTTAGACTACTAAACAAATTCAGCAAAGTTGTCCAACATGAGATCAGCATGCAAAAATGAGTTTTTTCTATACACAGTGAACAATCCAAAGAGGAAACTGAAAAAATAATTCTGTTTATAATACCCAAAAGAATTAAATACTTAGGATTAAACTTAAGCAAGAAGGTTAAAGACTTATACTGAAAACTATAGAGCAATGAAGAAATTAAAGAACACACAAAGATATCCTGGGTTCATGGATTGGAAGACTTAATATTGTTAAAATGTCCATACTACCCATAGATATCTACAGATTCAATGCAATCCCTATCAAAATCCCACCAATTTTTTGTAGCAATTACAAAATTTCCTTTGTAGAAAGGAAAATCTATTCTAAAATTAATATAAAATCTCAAGGGACCTCAACAGACAAAACAATCTTCAAAAAGAACAAATTTGCAAGTCCCACACCTCCTGATTTCAAAACTTATTAAAGTTACAGTCGTCAAAACAGTGTGGCACTGGCATAAAGACAAACGTATATACTAATGGATAGAATAGACAGCCCAGAAATAAACCCTTCAATATACTGCCAAGTGAATTTCAAAGAGTGCCAAGGCCATTCAATGGGGAAAGGACAGGTTTTTCAACAAATGGTGTTAGAAAAACTGGATATCCATATGCAAGAGAATGAAGTTGAACCCTTATCTTACATCATATACAAAAGTTAACTCAGAATGGATCAGAGACTTAAATATAAGAGCTAAAACCATAAAGCTCTTGGAAGAAAACATAGGAAGAAAGCTTCATGACTTTAGATTTGGAAATCATTTATTGGATATGACACCAAAAAAAGAAAATAAATTTGACTACATCAAAATTCAAAACTGTGCAAAGGACACTATCACAGTGAAAAGGCAACCCAGGGGAGAGAATATTTGAAAATCATTTTTCTGATAAAGTGTTAATATCCAGACTATATGAAGAACTCCTACAAGTCAACAATGAAAAACCCAATTTAAAAAATGAGCAAAGGACTTGAGCAGACATTTCTGCAAAGATATATAAATGGCCAATAACCACATGCAATGACGCTCACCATAACTCAGCATTAAGGGAAAGCAAATCAAAACCATGATGAGATACCACATCACGCCCATTAGGATGGCTATTATCAAAAAGCAGAAAGTAACTGTTGGCAGGCACATGGAGAAACCCTTGTACCCTGCTGGTGGGAAAGTGAAATGGTGCAGCTGCTATGGAAAGCAGTGTGGCAGTTCCTCAAAAAATTTAAAAATAGAATTACCACATGTTCCATCAAGTCCACTTCCGGATATATATTGAAAAGAATTGAAAGCAAGTGCTTGGATATTTGCATACCCATGTTCACAGCAGCATTATTCACAACAGCTAGAAGGTGGAAGCAACTGAAGTGTCCATCAACGGAGGTATGGATAAACAAAATGTGGTCTATATGCTCAATGGAATATTATTCAGCCTTAAAAAGGAAGTTCTGACACAGGCTACAACATGGATGAACCTTGAAGGCATTATGCTAAGTGAAATAAGCCAGTCACAATAGGACAAATACCGTATGATTGCACATGATTCCGTATGTTTTCTATTTTCTACCTACATTAAAAAAAAAGATGGAATTAAAGAAATCTACCATTTGAGATACTCTTGAAATATTAACCAATATGAAAAACTATCAAATATAGTGTCCCTATTTCACACACATCTCAACCCAATAAAGAAATACACATGTCTTCAAGAGGGCAAATTCATTCTGGATATATTTGGAGAACTATTTGACCAGGATTTCTTAAGCTGAGGTTCAGGTAGGCCTTAAAACTGCTGCAATTTGATGTACATAGGAAGTGTGTAGATGTGATTTTTTTTCCTGGAGTCCATGGTTTAATTCAGATTTTCAAAGGACTAGGACACCCTAACATTTGAGGCTGCTTGAAAGCATTGTGACACTTAGCTTGGACTAAAAGATCATGCTGATGGAGATGAGCCATCAGGTGAGCTGGAGAAGATGAAAGCAGACCCAGGGCAGGACAAGCTACTGTAGTATCTCCCGGTTCCCATACTATTATTCAGTCCTGTTCTCAAAGTTCTGCTACATATGGAAATGCAAGCACACAACCCTGCCTTCATACTGAACCCGCAGGTATGTGATTACGGTAACATTCACTGGGAAAAGACCTCCGTTGCTTTAGTCTTTATTTCATTTGCCTGATTATAATGAGTTTTAGCTTATTATTTAGTGGTTATGGAGTGGACTTTTTCCCACTGCTGCTGGATAAAAAGAAAGCCTAAAACTCTTGTCGCGAAAACTTCTCGATATTACTTTGGGAGCCTTTAGTAATGCTTTTCAAACTGTCTTCTGATAAGATTGTGAGAAGGTGCTTCAGGAGTACACAGGGAGGGAAGGAGGGGCCAAGCTGTGTCTCCAGACTCCCAACCCAGGTTCAAACAAAGCAGTTTTGTTTGTATCTGTCTAACACACACACAGACACATTTCACTGGAAGATATTATGAACACTTCTGAATTATACAAACTCCATCAACTGTCAAGTTTCTATCAAACTCCAACAAGTATCAAGTTTGTATCAGTCAGTAGAGACTAGATTATACTACAGTAACAAACAGCTCCCAAGTCTTAGTGCTTCACTCAACAAAAACCTCATTCTTTCTTGTATTGTATGTATCACACAGCAGTTTGCACAGGTTTACACTCAATGCAATCACTTGGGGAGCAAGGTTGATGGAAACTCCATCTGGATATTCTTCCATAATAAACAAGCTAGGCAGAGAGTAAATGCTAAGTTACATACTGACTCTTAAAGCATCTCCTCCCATTTTTTTTTTAAACCAATCCAAGTATTCTGGTCATGCCTACCTTCAGAACGATCAGAGGACTGACATCCTACGGCATGCCAGGAAAGAGAAGACAATTAGAGTACTTGTGACAGCACTGAAAACCTCTATATTGTTTGTATTACTTAAGCTACAATCAAGTGAGAAGTGTTTTATAAAACGATTAATAGTTTCAAGTTCTGTTTGGGATTATCTAATCTTAGAGGAGGAAAGTGTGTATGAGGAATTTTCCCACAAAATGTTATTCTGTTTTTTTATTTTTGGAAGAATAAAGGTTAAGAAGTCAAACTAATCATATTTATGATTCAGGCAGTGACAATATATTGGCATCAGTGTATTCCATACCAGTGGTAACTTTGGTACCAGTTGGTATTACTCTAATTTAGGGAGACAAATTCAGCAAGTCATAGCAGTCTTCTGACTAGGTACCAGTTGGTATAACCTAGTCAGAAGACTGCTATGCCTTGCTGAATTTGTCTCCCTAAATTAGATAAAGCAGCTGAGCCAGCTGAGCCACAGTACATAGACGCA
The DNA here is from genome assembly GCF_002837175.3 of Physeter macrocephalus. Classification (NCBI taxonomy): domain Eukaryota; kingdom Metazoa; phylum Chordata; class Mammalia; order Artiodactyla; family Physeteridae; genus Physeter; species Physeter macrocephalus. The sequence goes on along the minus strand of NC_041220.1, from coordinate 153,723,438 downwards.
CCCTTCCACCCCGACTCCTCTGACTGGGACTGAGGAGAAAGTAAACCAATGAGAGGACAGAATCTGGAGTTCTGGAAGGGAAGGGCCAGTGAAGAACCACCCTACCTTTCCTATAATGGACAAGAGTGGGGGTAGGGCATGGAGAGCAGGCTAAGGCCTAAAGCTAAGGCCGCTGGAATTAAGGTGTTCCAGCCACCATGTTCACATTTCCCAGAGACTCAATTCTCCTTCTCTCCTTTTCTCACACGGGAAAGATGAGGACAGACTCTCATGACCCAAACATGGCACATGAGGGGATTAATACCACACCAGTGCATCCTCAAGGAAAGAGCAAATCGTCCATCAAGGAATACTGTCATGGAGCCAAGGTAGGAGCCAAGTACGCAGTAGGCTTCTTCCCCACGTCCACCTCCCTTTTAAGTGCTTTGTGTACCCACAGCATAATTTGGTGGAAACATGCTATTTTGGTTGGTTTCTGGAGTACTGAAATAGGCCAACTTTAAATTACTCAAGCTACTACAAAAATATGATGCAAAATATCGAGTATTCATTCAACATATATCCACTGAGCAGGCACTTGTGCTTACACAGGGTGGATTAAATGCACCTGTTAGCCACTGCTCCTTCCTGCAGTTCTCTTAAGACAGCTCCCTACCTGTGTCCCCTCCCAAAAAATTACAGATAACATTTCTACAACTTGAAAAAGGTTGATTCAGCTTCCCATTAATACACACTTGTACCTCTTCCCCTTCCTCAAATCCTTTCCTTAACTCTCATGACTGTTGAACACATTCACGAAAGGCAGAAACCCGGGACAACGAAGAAAAAGAGATAACAGAAACAAAATTTCAGCAGCTGGTGATGTTAATTGATTTATTAGGCCCAAGAAACTGGGACCCTAAATCAGCAGTGGGGAAAGCCAAGGGAAAACCAGTATTAAGGAACCTCCAAAGGCTCAGGAATTGATTGGCCCAGACACCCCAGCAAAAAAGGACAAATGTAGAGCTAATGACAGAAGGGTTAGTAGAATGTTTATTTAAGAAACAGTTAAACGCTGAGATCCTCTCAACAACTAAGGATCTAATGTCCACTAAACCCAGAACAAAAATGAGTGTTTATTCTTAGAAAAGAGACACACAGGGAGTCTCTGCCTGGGAAAGTGTTTCTCAACTTGGGGCGATTTGGCAATGTGCGGAGACATCTTTGTCCCAACTGCGGGGATGGATGCTACTGGCATGTAACAGGTAGAGACCAGGATGCTGTTCAAGATCCTACACCACACAGAGCGGCCCCCACCACAAAGAATCATCCTGCCCAAAATGGCAATACTGCCAAGGCTGAGAAACTCTGGGTTAGGGCCAGGATTCCACATTGGAGAGAAGGGAATTAATCAACATATATATTCTAAATACTGAGACACCGACACTACAACTTCTCCCAGCTTCCCATACTCAGCTCCCACAACGCTGATAGCTCTGCGTGCTCCAGTGTGCAGGTAGGCGTGTAGGAGTCCCCTCAGAGCAATCTTATCAGCTGCAGAGAAACTTGTCTGAAGAAACTGACATCAGAAGGTTCCTGATCCAAAGGCCAGTTGCCTTAGAACTAAGCCTGTAGTAAACAGCTTCCTCCATGTGCTCAGAGCTTCCTTTCAGTCTTAGCGCCCCACTCTCACACATCAATGGTCAAGCATTGCCAAACAGTTGGGGGAAGTGGCGTATAATGCACAAGGAAGAAATTTGGAGCAGTAAGAGAAGGAGAAGAAAAGGAGGAGGAAAAGGAAAATTCAAGGAAGGAAAATCCAAGGAAATTAATATCCTTGGAGAAGGACAGAAAATATCACATGCATGAAACAAGGACAAATGTCATGAAAAAGGAACACTCAGAATAAAAATGACAGCAATTAGAATTTTAGAGTATAATAGCAGAAATCAAATACTTTAAGGATTGGAAGGAAAGTTGAGAAAATCTGCCACAAAATCACCTTAAAAGACAAAGAAAAATGGGAGAAGAAAAAATAAGGAGGGGGAGGTGACATAAAATGTCCAGAAACACAAAATTCAAAACAAATTGGGGTTACAAAGTAGAGAACAATGAAAACAGGGAGTTGGAAATCATCACGTAATCCAAGAAAATTTCCCAGAAACAAGAGGCTTGATTTTGCAATTTGCAAAGTTTACCCACAGTGCATCCAGGGCAATGCTTAACAACAGGCTCACACCAGGTTGCCTCACCATGAAATCTAAGACCACTAAGCACCAAGAGAAGATGGTCAAAGTGTCTAAAGAGAGGGAGGACAAAGCAACAGTTTTGACACAAAGGATCAGGAATCAAGAGTGGCATTGAAATTCTCGACAGCAACACCGGATCGAAGCTGAAAGAAACTAAAGCAATGCCTTCCAACTGCTGAGGGGAAATGACATTTGGCATGGAATTCCATAGCCAGATAAAGCTATCAATAAAAGGTCAAGACATTTTCAGCCATGCAGTGTCTCAAATGTATGTCCCTTGCACCCATCCTCAGGAATCAACCAAGGGGTACACTCCACCACAGAAAGGAGTGTGTGAATGCACAGAGGAGAGATGTAAAACCAAGGTAAGGCTTGAGAATGCATCTGATACATGCCTAGAAAACGAAGCCAACCAGAAAAACTAAAAGCCTATTTCTACTTCCAGAGGGAGCCCACAAGAGCAGCTAGGACGGCTCCGTTGTCAACAGCATTACATTGTCATGATCATGCCAACTCTGAATCTTGATCTAAACAAAGTTATAGAATGACTATTTCCAGGATGGGAGGATAGGAGCTGTGCATGTGGTGGTGGGGGGCAAAGAGGCGGTGACCAAAAAACAAATAAAAAAAAAAAAAGAGACTCAATCCTCAACCTCCAAAATGGGAAGCCAGTGGATGATGTGAAAGTGAAAAATTGAGAAGCGGTGACATAAGCTTGTAACCTACAGGCATCAAGAGCAGCTTCCAGTCAGTCAGTTGAGGTTGTGGGAAGCATGGAGTAAGAAGTTACTAGAGGGGTCAAGCCTATGGAACTCTGTCACTTCTGGAACTGCGTGCATGCATAACTTGCAGAATAATAATGACTAGACTGCAAGAGAAAGGCTACCGAGTGTCTATTTTGTGCCAGCCCCTGTGCTAAGCCGTTTGGGGGATCCAATGATAAATAACACATAGTCTTAAAACTCAAGGAGTTTACATCCCCGGGGAGGGAAGACACGCAAGTAAAGAGCCCCAAGTCCAGGTGTCAAGAACCATAAAGGAAGAAAGAACTACTTCCTCTACTTCCTACTTGGGAGGGAAGGTTGAAAGGAGGGCTGTCAGTGGCAACTTAGTGGAGGAGCTGGGAGGATAAGGTGGATTTTCTCCAGCTGCAATGAAGATACAGTGAAAGGTACATGGGAGTGGGGAGGACATATGAGAAGAGCACTCGAATTTGGTCATGAGATGCATGCCCTCACCCCTCAATATTACACGGACCCACCCATCTCAAGGTTATGACGTCCAACTTGGCTCGTCATCTAAATGCTTTCAGTAAGGCAACAGGAACTGAGTTTGTGGTTTGGGGACTGAGTTCACGATTGTCAAACTGGACACCAGGAAACCAAGAAATAAATCAACAAACTTCCCAGTTGAAACCCTGACCTCTGCCAATCAAAGGTGAAGGCAGATCAGGCTCCTGGCAGCTGCATTATATACACACAGAGGATTCCAATCCCGAGGCCCTGCCAATCACAGAACCAACACCAACACTATGCTCACCCAAACAAACTCAGGGCTTTTTCTCCCGAAACAATTTTGTTTAGATAAATCATTTTCCCCAAGAGTTATATTTTATCGAACTCACCGTTGTCTTTTTCACACGCTAGAGATGATGGATCCCAGGTAAGAAAACTTGCCCGAATTCCAAGGGCTGGTTACTGCTCTCGCTCTCCCGGCTGAGCTGAAATCAGAATGGAAAGATCATAGTAACCAAAGCTAAAACCAAACATCCCTATTTTCTGTGTTTGGTCAAAATGTGCCTGATTCCTTTTTATAAAAGTAAACTTTCAGACTTCCCTGGTGGCGCAGTGGTTAAGAATCTGCCTGTCAATGCAGGGGACACGGGTTCGAGCCCTGGTCCGGGAAGATCCCACATGCCGCGGAGCAACTAAGCCCTTTCACCACAACTACTGAGCCTGCGCTCTAGAGCCCACAAGCCACAACTACTGAGCCCTCGTGCCACAACTACTGAAGTCTGTGAGCCACAACTACTGAGCCCACACGCCACAACTACTGAAGCCCACGCGCCTAGAGCCTGTGCTCGGCAACAAGAGAAGCCACTGCACTGAGAAGCCCGTGCACCGCAACAAAGAGTAGTCCCTGCTCGTTCCAAGTAGAGAAAGCCCGCGCGCAGCAACGAAGACCCAATGCAGCCAAAAATAAATAAATAAATTTACTTTTTTAAAAAGATGAGGGGAGAAGTCAGAGGCTGAGGCTGGCACAGCCTCCACGTCCAAAGCTGGGAGGGGCCGCGTCTTCCTAAGGCCCAGAGAGTGATGCTGAACGTAGCTGGCCCAGAGGGACCTGCCCCGGGACACGAGCGTCATAACACCGTGGGGAAACTAGGAAGAGTCCGAGGACCCATAGGAGTAGGTACCCCCCCACCCGATGGCAGTACCGCATGTGAGAAAGAGCACTCTATGGGACGGCTGCGCAAACGGGACCCCAGTAGCCGATGGTGAGACCGTCACCAGCGGAAGGCTTCACTCCCTCACCGCCCTCCCTCCTCCTGGACACCGTGGGGGAAGGAGGGCAAGGCTCAAGATGGGTGTGAGGAAGAGACCCTGTGCCTTTTCTTCACTAAGGTTTCCCAGCTGGCCAGGCTGCCGAAGGGGAAAGCTGAGAACCTTTGAATTGCTTTTGCTAAGAGAGTATCCATTTAGATTGGCCCAGACTTCTTCAAAGCTATACGTGAGACTATTCTAATGCCCAGAAGACGCCAGAAAAACCTAGCCTGAGATATGATCCAGTGAGACAGGGGTGGGGAAAATGGATGTGCCCCAGTAGATTTTAGGAGCAATGGGGAAAGGAAAATCCAATCATTTCCTTAAAGAACCTACACCATTCGGCTCATTGCTGCTCACCTGGGTCTTGTTAAAAGGCAGATTCTGACTCAGGAGGTCTGGGACCAGGATTCTGAACTGCTAAGAAACTCCCAGGCGAGGCTGGTAATGCTGCCTACAGAACACACTTTAAATAGCAGGAGTCTAGTCCAAAGGCCTGCAAACTCCGGCCCACGGACCAAATTTGGCCTGCTACCTATTTTTGTAAATAAAACTTTATTGGAACGTAGCCTCGCTCATTCTTTTACGCGTCGTCAGTGGCCGCTCTCACTACAATGCAGAGTTGAATAGTCACGATGGAGATTATAGCCCACACAGCTGAAAACATTTACCATCTGGCCCTTTATAGAAAAGGTTGAGAGACTCAGTTATATGATCATGCTAGTCTGTGGAGCATCTGTTGTGGTGAGGGTGTGGAAGTGTTTTGAAATCCATAAAGAGCCTCGCACACATTGCATGGTTAGGTTCTGCCGTCCCAAACATGTTTTTAAAAGGATTTGATAAAAGGAAAGGTGATAAGGCCAGAGGAGGAATATAAGGAAAAAACCGGTTAAATACAGATCAGTCATCTGCTAAAACAGCCCCTTCACCTCTTCTAGAGAACAAGGGAATTTTTTTTTTTTTTTTTTTTTGCCGTAAATGATATATTTCTTCTACAAGAACTCTGAGTTCTTAGTGGCCCAACCAAGATGGTGACCCAACAGGGAAGTCCTCTGCCTGTCTTCTTATAAATACCCTCTCTTCCTAGTTTCCACTGTAACCTGACCATTTGGGGAAAAAGAGGCTCCTTTACTGCCGCGGAACCGGTTAAATACAGATCAGTCATCTGCTAAAACAGCCCCTTCACCTCTTCTAGAGAACAAGGGAATTTTTTTTTTTTTTTTTTTTTTGCCGTAAATGATATATTTCTTCTACAAGAACTCTGAGTTCTTAGTGGCCCAACCAAGATGGTGACCCAACAGGGAAGTCCTCTGCCTGTCTTCTTATAAATACCCTCTCTTCCTAGTTTCCACTGTAACCTGACCATTTGGGGAAAAAGAGGCTCCTTTACTGCCGCGGGGAGATTTGGATGCGTTGGGCTGCACTCCGCAGGCGTGCAGACCCTGCACTTGCCCAGACTCAAAACGGAACAAAGAGCCCGGAATCAGTGACAGGGCCATTAATAGTTTAATAGGTGGGGGAATCTTACACACCCGAAGAAAGGTCCTGGAGCAACACCCCCACCGTGTCCGACAGACGCGAGACAAGACACAACAGAACTCTTCACTACCCAAGGGATGAAGGAGACGACCATTTCTAGCAGGAGCTGACGTCAGATAGGCTCATTAGTTACCAGCCGCTGATAGGCTCATTAGTGACCAGCAGCTGAGGCACGTCCCTCACAGCCCCTCAGGTTAACGAGCACTAGGAGGGCAGGTGTTTCCCTTTAATAAACCACCAGGTGGAGCTGTTCTGTCCTGAGGGGCAGGGGGCAAGCACGATTGTGTGAGGAGGTGTAGATGAAGCAGGGGACGTACCAAGAGCAAGAGAACGGCCACCTGGAGTGGCCTGACCATACAGATGGGTCTCGTCTTTTCCACTGAGCTCAGTGTAACACACATCAGGCGCCCGTGCCATCGGCTCCTGCACCCAAGGTCACTCTGAGAGCTGCTCATGTTCTTGAGGAAACGATGGCCTTTATTCCTTGATTTCAGGATGCAAGTCTCCTCACAAACATCAGACCCTTAACCTGGAAGTCCCCCAGGAGTCTGTCCACATCATTTCTCTGCCTTAGAGTCTCCCTTCCTCCACCCAAGGACCAGAGCAGAGACCCTGCTGAAGTTCCTGGCTTGTCTTCTTGGGTCCTTCTTAACTGATTCCGAAACAAGATCCTCTGAAGGTCACACATCTTTCACATCACTACCTGCCACCAAATAGCTACATCTCTGGCCCAACACTGCCTTCAAGTCACCATCCTTTCCACAAATATTTCTGGAGCACTGCTGTATTCTGGGCACTGTCCTAGGCGCTGGCATTTCTGCTGTGAACAGGACAAAATGCCCGGCCCTGCCTTCACTGACCTTCCATCTCTAGCTCTATTTAATACTCTCTGGGTCCCCTGGGGCTCCGACAGCTGTCTCCATAAGATCTTGAGATGGAAGCATCTTTTGTATTTACTCTCCAGCTCCACATCAGTTGATCCCTAAACTCACATATGATTTGGGGAGACATGACTTGGAGAGTCTACAACAGAATGTGCCAAATTTGGGAAGAATTATGATGCTAAAAAGGGGATTTAGGCCTAACCAAGAGCTAGGAGACAGGAATTCCAATATGAATCCTAGAGAAGCCAAGTATTTGTCAACCACTGCTTTGGAATGGCAACTCTCCCAAAATGGAAGGCGTTCCTCTCAGTGAAATGTGACCAGTGCTCTCTGCAGTTGACACCCCCTCATCATTATATCCAATAGACAGGTCCTTCCTGGTCATTGGAAAATCCTCCAGCGGCTTAACTTTTTATAGGGTGAATTTCAAAGACCTCTTGCAGGTGTCAACCAAGGCTCCACTGATTTTCAAGGCTTGAGTTTGATCAAAGCCAGGTGGGTATGATTTCAACAGTTTTCCAAATGATACCCCAGTGTCCATATACCTGGATATGGGATATAGACTACATGGCATATGTATGCATATATATACCACACACCCACACACCCACCATATGTACCACTTGATTCTACAGATAAGAAGGTGGTTCTTTCTAGTCTCGGAACATTCCGGCATCAATAAGTAACAGGCTGGAAGGCGTCCGTGCCTCTAGGACCTCATCCTGCTCCTTTCCGCCAGTTTGCCCCTGCTGAAGCCCAGAGGGACTCCTGACTGTCCTGATGCTAACGGTATTACCATGCACACCTTCTGGCCTCTTTTATTTTGCAGGGTTTGAGGGTGCTCCGAATGTGCCCATAATCCTGTTTTACAGTAGTTGGAAATAAGCGACAGAGCTCTGGTGACTTGCTCTCAGACAGACATCAAAGCAGATCCTCAATCAGAATGCAGGTCTACAGGGTGTTTTGTTAAGCTCTTCCCTTTATTAAATGTTACACATAATAAATTTCCTGGAAGCAGCGCCATTCCTGGAATGTACAGTATACATTACCCAGGGCCCAGCGGAGTTAACTTTGCCACAGATGCCTCAAGACTCATTTCTGTGTTTGTTTCTCTGTTGGTGGGTTTTTAGAAGAAACATGAAGCTTTTCACCCACATAAGACAGAGAACATCATCTCCCAAAAACGACCTTTGAATGGGCCTGCTACTTTTCCCAGTTCACCATCTTAGAGATGATTCTTTTCCAGAGAGTTGGGCAGCCCACTGGAAACAGCAGAATAAATTATCCAAATATAGAGACCATTTTTCTAAATAAAGAGGTTACTTTCCCCCCAAAGCCTATGGGTTTCTATGGGCCATTTTAGTAAATAATGAAAACAGATGAAATTTATTTAGCGTGTACTCTTTGACAAGCTGCATGCGAGGTACGTTACACAAATTTCTTTTCACTTCAAAACCACCATTCAAAAATACTATCATCATCATCATCCACATTTTACAAATAAGAAGCTGAGGTTTTGAGGGGCTAAGTAATTACCCAAAAGGCGATGGGGTCAGAATTTGAACCCATGAGTCAACCCCAGGCAGCCTGGCAGCAAAACTGAGGCTCTCAGCCACCTCTGTATCTTATTCCTCTGGTTACCACCAAGTCTGCAAGTTGAAGTCGCTTTCAGAGTCTGCTCTAATTATTTATTACTGCACAACAAACCACCCAACACTTCCTGGCTTTTAAAACATGTATTGTTATCTCTGTGATTCTGTGCGTGGATTAGGCTCAGCTGATGGCTCTTGCTAGAAGTCTCTTGTCAGGTGGTAGCTGTCAGATGGAGGTTGGAGCTGAGATAACCTGAAGGGTTTGCATTCACACGAATGGTGCCTGCCTGGGATGGCTGGCATGGCTGGGATTGCCGGAGCTGGTCAGTCATCTCTCTCTCCGCGCGGCTTCTCCACACAGCTAGCTTGGACTTCCTCACAGTATGGTGGCAGGCTTCCCCCAGAGCAAGCATCCCAAGAGAACTTGGCAAGGCTTCTTATGCCCTAGCCTTGGAAATTTCAGACTGTCAATTGTACCCTACTAATTAGAAATGTTCTTTTGACTATCGTTTCCTTCTATTTTGAGAAAAAAAAGGTTTTCTAATAATTCCTTTTCTTTTTAATGGAAATAAAATCGAATCCAATTCTGAAAGGAGATTAGTTAAGTTTTAAAAGATGATTGGTTTCACTTTTATTACTCTTTGTAGATTTCCATTCTCTCTTCTTAATCTTCCTAGTCTACTCTTGAGCAAGTTGCAGACATTTATCCAAACAGAGCTCTACATTTCATTTCATCCCCAGAAGCACCACTGCCAACAGTGAAACAAACAGAGGTCTAAATTGAGCCCAGCGCAAAAAGAATTTGACACCAGCTTGGACTTGATTGTGTATAGAATCATTTGCCACTGATTCCTCAGCTGCACCCCGGCCTCCAGCTCAGCACAGGGGTCTTGGCCATCTAAAGGCCGTTCTATCACCTATCCGAGACAATGATCCTTCGCAACTGAACATTTCAAACAGCAATGGAAGTGTAAGAACCGGGGAACTTCGCTTCCCTCAGCTTTTCCCAAAAAAGTAGGTGAGGGACTCTCAGCCAAAATTCAAATCCTTTGGTGACAGTTAGGGTGACATCACATTTTTCTTATTCTAGACACTTTGTGGTAGTTGAGATCTGCCTCTACCTTTGTTTTATCTTTGTTTCATGAAGCGGGTTTTCTCTAGAGGAACCCAGAGGGTAAATCTGAGAACAAAGATGCTTTTAAACCAAAAAGCTTGTCTCTGTGGAAACACCTGTGACAAGAGACTTCCGGCTGTAATCCGTGGCCATGTCGTTGTATAAGCAGTGTTCTTTTGTCTCTAGCTCAGAATGGTGGGAGAGGGGGGATCCATCTGGTCTTGAAAAAGCACCTATTGAATCAAATGCATCTGAATGATAAAATATCCTTTTTATAAAAAAACAAAACCTCCAGAGAGGTGAACTTGACTAAAAGAGGGACTTTGTTTGTTTGCTTGTTTTAATGAGACTTCAAAATGTTGTTGACCTAGTTGGGAACTAAGACTTGGCCCAACAATGAACATTACTAACCTCAATGGATGCGTCAGCCATGCTCACCTTCTTCCAGTTGCTTGGGATAAAGTCCTTAGTGACTTATTTTCTCAAGAGTGCAAGGGCGGACATTCTCTTCCTGGTTTGTTGTCTTAATGTTGAGTAAACAAAAGTGGCAGGGGCTTATACCAAAACCAAGCTCTCCTGGCTTGCTGGAAGAGTGGAAGCTACTAAGAAGCTGAAATGTAAGAGTTGATTTCATTACAGTAAATTGAATCATTGTGCTGAACTTAACTCTAATTGTTGAAACAGCTGCCATTAACGAGCCAATGCTGCCTCATTTAGGTTTCCCTAAAGCCCATATCGTCTTCTCTCTCATCTTCTCTGGGACTGATTTGAAAAAGTCATTTGTTTTTAAGAAATGGTTTTTTTCCTTGAGTGTCAAACATTCCAACCCAGCCATCGAAATCTGTGTTTACGTGACAGGAGCATGACAATGCCCAGGGGATGGAGCCCTGAGTCTTAGCCTTGGAATCTATTCACAATCTGCCTTTGTATTTTACCCCTGAATGTTCTCTTGCCTAAAGCTGCCATCACCTTTTGTCTGGATCACAGTCGCATCTTTGTCCCTTTGCACACGTGACTTTCTCCATCCAATAATCCTTCCTTCTTCCTACCCATCCTTCCAGGCTCAACTCTAGTTCAGAATCTTCCAAGACGTCACGCTTGACAATTCTAGGCCCCACTCATCTCTTTTTAGTCTCAACTGCTATGACTCATCGCCCATAAAAGACATATCCGTACCCTACATACATTTAATTTATTGTCGAAATGAGGATGTTTTTGAGAGTTAGAGTGCTATTAATAATTCCACTGGGACAACAGGCATAAATTGGGACACTATGGGACATATGGTCCTTCCTCCTAAGTGGCAAATGATATTGATCTGATGTTCTCCAATGGTACTTAAAATACGAAGAGATTGTGGAGAATAACTGAGAAATGCTAACCACATTGATAAATGCTTAGATTAAACATATATACGATTAATTACAGCATTCCTGTAATTAGCCTTGCCCATTGCCAGTCACTCTTTTGTTCAACAAATATTTACTGAGCTGCTAGGAGGTGCCTGGCCCTGAAAATGCAGACAGAGACAAGTAAATAACCCTGTAAATAGATATTCAATAAAAAAGTAAGCACAAAAATATTGAATAGTATCAATGAATAGAGTGAATAAATGGATAAAATAAATGGAAGAGAAACACTGATGAATGCTGTAAAAAATTAAGCATGGTGACTGACAAAGGATTAATCTCCAAAATATACAAGCAGCTCATGCAGCTCAATATCAAAAAAAAACACAAACAACCCAATCAAAAAATGGGCAGAAGATCTAAGAAGACATTTCTCCAAAGAAGACATACAGATGGCCAAAAGACACATGAAAAGATGCTCAACATCACTTATGATTAGAGAAATGCACATCAAAACTCCAATGAGGTATCACCTCACGCCAGTCAGAATAGCCAACATCAAAACGTCTACAAATAATAAATGCTGCAGAGGATGTGGAGAAAAGGAAACCCTCCTACACTGTTGATGGGAATGTAACTTGGTGCAGCCACTATGGAGAAAAGTATGGCGGCTCCTTAAAAAATTAAAAATAGAGCTATCATACGATCCAGCCATCCCACTGCTGGGCACAGATATGGAGAAAACGATAATCTGAAGAGATACGTGCACCCCTGTGTTCATAGCAGCGCTATTTACAATAGCCAAGACATGGAAGCAACCTAAATGTCCATCAACAGATGAATGGATAAAGAAGATGTGGTACATCTATACAATGGAATACTACTCAGCCATAAAAAAGAATGAAATAATGCCATTTGCAGCAACATGGATGGACCTAGAGATGATCATATTAAGTGAAGTAAGTCAGAAAGACAAATACCATATGATATCATTTATATGTGGAATCTAAAAAATGATACAAATGAACTTATTTACAAAACAGGAACAGACTCACAGACATAGAAAACAAACTTATGGTTACCAAAGGGGAGGGAGAAAGGATAAATTAGGAGTTTGGGATTAAAATACACTCACTGCTATATATAAAATAGATAAACAACAAGGACCTACTGTAGAGCACAGGGACCTCTATTCAAAATTCTGTAATAAGCTACGACAGAAAAGAATCTAAAAAAAGAATATATATATATGGATCACTTCACTGTACACCTGAAACTAACACAACATTGTAAATCAACTGTATTTCAATAAAAATTAAAAAAAATTTAAGCACGGTAAGGGGCAAATGGGTAAGTTGTGCAAGGGATTGCTAATTGGTCAGGTAAAACTGGTGGAAAATTCAAGGAGGTCATATTTAAGCAGAGACCTTGTGGAGAGTATCCTCGGCAGGGAGAACAGCATGGACAAAGGCCCTGGGGTGGGACCAGCAAGCAGATCAGTGTGGCTAGAGAGTAGTGATCAAGGTGGCCATCTGGACAGCATGAAGGTGGGGAAGGAGAGAGGGGCCAGAACAGGTAGGTCCTGGCAAGTCAGGGGAAGGAGGTGGGGTTTAGCCTGAGTGCAAGGGGAAGCCACCACCGAGTCTTATGAAGGGTGTCATGAGGTCCAATTTCTGTTTTTTCAAAGACCACCCTGACGGTTATGCGGAGAGGAGACCGCAGGGGCACGCAGGCGGAAGCAGGAAGATCAGTTAGAGGCACCAGTGGTTTATTTCTCCCGATAATAATAGTCCTCTCTTAAAGCTTCCCCCTGTGCCACTGGAGGTGCTCTGGGTTCGGCTTCCATCTCTCAGAGGCCCTGCAGGCCTTGAGGATGGGCGGCAGGTGGGTGGGTAGGGGGGTGCTTCCTGAGCAAATAACCCAATGCTGAACTTCTGCTATGATTATGAGACTCTGCTGCCCCTGCTGCAGATCCTGCCTGCCCTGTTTGTTTCTCAGGTACATTTTCCCATTCAGCTCCGTTCCTTGGCTTCTCTCTCCATAGGACAGAGACCCAATCTGAGGTGACGTTGCCCACCAGGGGACATGTGGCGATGGCCGGAGACATTTTGGCTGTCGAACAACAGGAGGGGAGCGCTACTGGCATCTAGACAGTACGGGCAGCAGGGATGCTGCTAAACATCCTACAGCGCACAGGACAGCCGCCCTCCCATGACAGTTACCTGGTCGAACATGTTAATAGTGCCGAGGTTGCAGAAATCTGCCCTAGGGTACCCATCCGGTGCCCCCATCCTCCCCCAGGCATCTCCCAGGGGAGGCCACTTCCCGCCACTTCCTGACTCTGGGCTCTGACCGCGGGGACTCATTTTCAGCCCACCCCATCCCTTCCACGCGTTTCAGCCCCTTCAGCCTGGACGAGGGTCGGGCCTCTTCACCCCCCACTGGAAAATCATCCATTGGGTTGTAAAGAACTGGCCTCCAGACAGGGCCACCAACAAGACTGGCCCTTCTGGGAAACTCAACAATCATGTCTTTCCATGGTGCTTCTTGATTCTTTACTTAACACCCTCCTTAGCCCAGGGGCGGAGGACAGGATCACATCTGAGTTATACTTAAACCCTGTGTTCTAGCTCACAACGTCTAGGATAAGTGGGCCTTTGGATGCCCTATTTCTAGACAGGGCAAGAAAGCCAATTACGAACACACTCAAAGGATTTCAAAAACGTTTCTTCACGTTTTCAGAGTGGCTTTTTAGTTAGAGTCACCAGATAAAATAGACTCCCACATAAATGTGAATTTCAGATAAACAGCGAAGTGTTTTCATATAAGTATGTCCCAGGCAATGGTAGGACCTCAGCAATGTCGTAAGGCCATATTCGAGACATATTTATGCTAAGAAATTATTTGTTGTTTATTGAAATGGAAATTTAACTGGGTATCCTGGTTTTTGTTACTGTTGGCTTTTTTAAATTTTTGGTCTTTTCTGATTGTTTCTTGCCCAAATCTGGCAACTCTATTTTCTGTATATTCAGGGCAGTGTCAAGTATGAGTCTCTCAGTTCTTTCTCCTTCCGGTAGCTTCTTCCCACTTTTCTCTTCCCTTCCTTTGACTTCCCAACTCCTCCTCCTAAGATGGGTGCCAACGCCCTCCCTGAAGCACTCTAAACCACGCTCTTGAGTAACTGTGACACATTTTTCATTCCCCTTCCACCAAAAGTGGATCAAGTTGAGGAGTGGCTGAGGGGTAGGCATGAAAAACCTTATTCTGAAAAGCCCTACATTTAGGAAAATGAAATGAACTGAAACTGAATGTAAACATGCTACTATTTTCATCAAACCTGGTTGTTGTTTTTTTTAACATCTTTATTGGAGTATAATTGCTTTACGATGCTGTGTTCGTTTCTGCTTTACAACAAAGTGAATCAGTTATACATATACACGTGTTCCCATATCTCTTCCCTCTTGCGTCTCCCTCCCCCCCTCCCACCCTCCCTATCCCACCCCTCTAGGTGGTCACAGAGCACAGAGCTGATCTCCCTGTGCTATGCGGCTGCTTCCCACAAGCTATCAGTTTTACGTTTGGTAGTGTATATATGTCCATGCCACTCTCTCATTTTGTCCCAGCTTACCCTTCCCCCTCCCCGTATCCTCAAGTCCGTTCTCTAGTAGGTCTGTGTTTTATTCCCGTCCTACCCCTAGTCTCTTTGTGACATTTTTTTTCTTAGATTCCATATATATGTGTTAGCATATGGTATTTGTTTTTCTCCTTCTGATTTACTTTACTCTGTATGACAGACCCCAGGTCCATCCATCTCACTACAAATAACTCAGTTTCATTTATTTTTATGGCTGAGTAATATTCCAGTGTATATATGTGCCACATCTTCTTTATCCATTCATCTGTTGATGGACACTTAGGTTGCTTCCATGTCCTGGCTATTGTAAATAGAGCTGCAATGAACATTTTGGTACATGACTCTTTTTGAATTATGGTTCTCTCAGGGTATATGCCCAGTAGTGGGATT
>NC_041220.1:153665578-153708115 GCF_002837175.3 Physeter macrocephalus | reverse complement strand
CTCCATACTGTTCTCCATAGTGGCTGTATCAATTTACATTATTCCCACCAGCAGTGCAAGAGGGTTCCCTTTTCTCCACACCCTCTCCAGCATTTATTGTTTCTAGAGTTTTTGATGA
Source organism: Physeter macrocephalus (assembly GCF_002837175.3). Lineage (NCBI taxonomy): Eukaryota > Metazoa > Chordata > Mammalia > Artiodactyla > Physeteridae > Physeter > Physeter macrocephalus. Next base: position 153,707,997 of record NC_041220.1, on the reverse strand, counting down.
TGGCCAATCTGACCGGTGTGAGATGATATCTCATTGTCGTTTTGATTTGCATTTCTCTAATGATTAATGATGTTGAGCATTCTTTCATGTGTTTGTTGGCGATCTGTATATCTTCTTTGGAGAAATGTCTATTTAGTTCTTCTGCCCATTTTTGGATTGGGTTGTTTGTTTTTTTGTTATTGAGCTGCAAGAGTTGCTTATAAATTTTGGATATTAATCCTTTGTCAGTTGCTTCGTTTGCAAATATTTTCTCCCATTCTGAGGGTTGTCTTTTGGTCTTGTTTATGGTATCCTTTGCTGTGCAAAGGCTTTTAAGTTTCATTAGGTCCCATTTGTTTATTTTTGTTTTTATTTCCATTTCTCTAGGAGGTGGGTCAAAAAGGATCTTGCTGTGATTTATGTCATAGAGTGTTCTGCCTATGTTTTCCTCTAAGAGTTTTATAGTGTCTGGCCTTACATGTAGGTCTTTAACCCATTTTGAGTTTATTTTTGTGTACATGTAAAAGTATGAAATTAGAACACTCCCTAACACCAAACCTGGTTTTTTTAAAGTTCTCCTTTACAAAAAAAAAAAAAATATGAATAATTAAATGATTGCCTTCCTCATACAATTCCTTTATGTAGAAAATTTCCCTTGGACATTCAACATCTGATTTAATTTACTAATTCAATGATAGAGTTTTTTAAAAATATGGACTCAGAGAATGTTGGGTAAATAAGTATGGGAGAAAAGATGGGAAAAAGAAATCTGGGATAAGTAAAATCTTTTGCAGCATAAAAGAAGACTTGAGCAGTAAATGCTTCAAAGAAAGCTCAGTACTTGAAAGGGATTATTTTTGTAAGTAGTAGAAAATGAATTTTGAGGAATCTGCAGTCTTTTTTTTCCCCCGAGTAATTAAATAGATCATTGTGTCAATAAATGTTTGTTGAACTGAATTAAAGACTTAGTCTCCATCCTCAAGGAGCTCTCAAATTTGAAAAGAAGAAAAAAATCCAAGTGGAGAAATTAAAGTATAAGTCATGTGTGACCTCTGTAGTCAGATAATAAAGTCCTTACAAATGAACAGTAGAAGCTAGGATATGAGCAATTATATGGATACTCTGTTTATAGTGTCTAGAATTCCAGTGGCTTCTACCGCTTGCCCGGTCTCTGTGTTTTGCGCAAAGGGGATACACTATGCTTCATAAATTCGTCAACATCCCTGTGATTCATGCAAAGGAAAGGTGAGTCTCAGAAATGATATCATAATGCTAATGGTTCAGAAAATAGACTTAATACACTTGTGAAGGCAGGAACCAGATCTGTCATATGTACCTCTTTTCCCCTAGTACCTAGAACAGCACTTAGGCAAAGACAGATGCTTGAAAGAATGATTCCATAAGCACGATCATTATATCACTATTTTGTAAACTTGCCTTGATTTACACGAGGAAGTGAATGATGACAAAGCATTTCTCATGTAATAAACAGAGTAGGTGACGGTGTTGAAGGATACGTGGTTGATTCCCCCCACCCCTTCAATCACCACCAACCCCATTCCATCCTCAAAGGCTACCGTGGGTGAAAGTCTCCCATTCGTGATGCCATCTTTTCAGGGAGGGGCAATGTCTACCAAGATTTATTGAGCATGTTTCTGCTCTGGGCCAGGCACTGCAGTAGGCACTAGAATTGCTAGAGGCACAAAGTTGCTCTCTTTAAGAAAGAAGAGCCAGAGGTAAGATATTAGTTTCAACTCATAATTGAAGAAACTGTGTACCCTTATAGCAAATTAATTTGCCCTAGAAGTCCACTGAAGGAAGATTCCATAGAGGGGATGATGACTGAGCTGAATCTTGAAGGTCCTAAACGAGATCACTGCAAGAGTCAACACAGGCAAACTGCTGTGACAAACAGCCCCAAATCTCAATGGCTTAACACAAGAGAAGTGTTTGTGCGGACACAAAGCCCAAGGCGGATGTCCCCCATCACACGGTTGTCCCGGGCAGCTCTCTTTCAACCAGACTCCTTGTATTTGGGGGTTCCACCAACCCCTAGAGCCTCAGAGACCTCCAGAGCCTTGAACGACACTGCCGAATTCTCTCTAACTGGCCAATCCATCAAAGGAGGATGAAGGTGGAGGATACTGCAGGCCTTTCCAAAGGCTGGTCCTGGACAGGGCAAACATCACCCCTGTCCCCAATCCACCATGTAGACATCATCTCATGGCCCGCTCGATGCAAGGAGGAAGTGGAAACAATTTTGTGAACCTTGCATTGATGCCACCACCAAGCACCAGAAATGGAAGAGTACACCAGGCAGAGGAAATTAACTAGTTAGTCCTGATAAAATGAAAATAGGGTGAAACCGAGAGGGAAGTTTAAAGTAACAGGCAAATTTAGAGAGACCGAGGGCTCTGATGGAAGTTGACAAGGAATTCTGTGCAGTATAATATCAGGAGGGAAAGTAGCCCTTAAAAATAAAGGCAGAGGGGCTTCCCTGGTGGCGCAGTGGTTGCGAGTCCGCCTGCCGATGCAGGGGACACGGGTTCGTGCCCCGGTCCGGGAGGATCCCACATGCCGCGGAGCGGCTGGGCCCGTGAGCCGTGGCCGCTGAGCCTGCGCGTCCGGAGCCTGTGCTCTGCGACGGGAGAGGCCACAACAGTGAGAGGCCCGCGTACCGCAAAAAAACCCCAAAACACCCCGTTGCACCATGAATCACTGTGCAAGCTGGAACAACCTTTCAGGAGGACCATTTGGCACAGGTATTAAGAGTTTTAAAAGTGTTCTTATTGTTTTGTTTAAATGAGTGATTACTCCTCTAGGAATTCAGGCCGAGGAAAGAGAGATGTACATTCATAAAGGCATATCATCAAAGAATGCCACTGAAGCATTGAACATTGGGAAAAGACAAATCTAAAGGCCCTAATCTGATAGGACTGGTGTCCTTAAAAGAAGAGGAGTGGGCCTCCCTGGTGGCGCAGTGGTTGCGAGTCCGCCTGCCGATGCAGGGGACACGGGTTCGTGCCCCGGTCCGGGAGGATCCCACGTGCCGCGGAGCGGCTGGGCCCGTGAGCCATGGCCGCTGAGCCTGCGCGTCCGGAGCCTGTGCTCCGCAACGGGAGAGGCCACGGCAGTGAGAGGCCCGCGTACCGCAAAAAATAATAATAAAAATAAAATAAAATAAAGGCAGAGGGGAAGAAGTGTGTAATGACCAGAGAGACAGGAATGACCCATGGATGTTTTCCAGAAAGAGCGATAGACAAGGCTACTCTTGCCCAACTGCCTTCTAGAGTTCAGCTATGCATTTATTAAATCTTCATAAGATTATAAGAACACAGCCCTGATTTATACAAATCTAAGACTTCTTTATAGTTCTGACTTTCTCCTTTCTACAAGATATAACAACAAGAAGCTTTGAAAGTGGCTAATAAATATACAGGAATGCAGTCCTTCTGGAAAAGCCACAGGGAAGGGACTGAGTGTACCTAATATTTATGTAAATGTTAACCACATAATGGGCAACTCGGGAAATAATGATGCGACCTCTGGGACCAATCTCTTGAACTGCAAAAGCGGCTGATTCACGGGGAACAGTGGTGATGATTCTCCCTTGCAGCCTTGCCGCTCTGTCAACGGTGTAGGTTTCGCATTTAGATCAGTTTCAGTGGGAACTGAAAATAGGAAACCTAAATATTAATGAACTTAGTGATGTTTGGAAGAAACGTGCAATTTTAAAATGGATGTATAGCGTGAAGAATTGTTAGTCACACTGAGTTCTACAATGCCAATATACTAAGAATATGTTGCTGAAACATGAAAGAAGTGGACCTTTGCGATGCCAGATTCAATGTTTCCTTTTGCTATTGTGCCCTTATTGTTGCATCAAAGAGTTGAAGAAATGTATATGAAAATATAAAATTCCTCTCCTGACTGGATAGTTCTTTGAAAAATGAAAAATTCTGTGAGACAGTAAAATGAATGCTTTAATATGTCACACGAGCCTGGAAGGGAAGCAGGCAGAGGGTTCATTTCTTTCCCTCCATTTATTTTCCCATCATTTCCCCCCCCCCACACTTGTATTTATTTATACCGTTTACATAGTGGTTTTGCATCTGTTCTAACTATGCTTCAAGATTTCAATATTTAAATAGTGCACCTATGTTTTCCCCCATTCTGTCCAGAACTAAGAATTTATTTGCATCATTATCTCATACTCTTCAATTTTATTACCATCTTTGACCCTTTGCAAATGGCTTATAGACTATAAGTTCCATTTAAAATTTAAATTTTCCTAAGAATCACTTGCATATTTCAAACCACTCCTAGTTCACAATTTTCTGTCTCCTCAAAGGAGGCCCATGTTTTATTTTAAGAGTAGAGACTGGTAGATACAAGAGTTCTCAGGAGCCCCGGCTCCCAGTTTTGGTTCGTGCTTCTCCCTAGTCAGCTTGACTCCTGAAACGGGAGACTCACCGGAAATAGCAAGTAGCAAAGTACTCCTCGGTGTATTAGCCTGACAATTAGTTAGTCAGTCCCACTTGGTTTGCAACTAGCAATGTGTGTTTCTGCAAATGAATGTGACCTAAAGTATTTTTTTAATGGTACATTTATGACCACTCCACTGTTCTCGTGACAAATATAAAAGGTCATTAAAATGTAGAAGACTTTTGTCAGATTATTTAGCTCTCAGGACAACAATAAGCATTTCACAGCCGGTGGAAATTAACAACTTGATCCCTTACCAGGAAACACGTCAGTTCCTCTCTATAATTCCTCTTACACATTACAACTAGTCAAAATCGATTTACACTTGAGAAGGTCACACATATTCCCCCGGGAAACACTCTCCCGCTCAACTACATTCTGAGGCAGACATTACGAAGAACAGTGCCTAGCTGACAGCACATCCGACTTCCCTTTCTCGACCTGGGAACTCGAAGGCACGAGCAACAAGGGGGAGCTGTCTTTTTTAGTCATTTAAAGCAAAGACAGTTGAATTTGGTTTCGTTTAGAGTTAATTGTACATTTTGAGTGATTTGGTTTTGGCAAAATCCAAAGCATATTTTGCAAATCGCTTTTCCCATTAAACGCTAAAACCCTTTATTTTTAAAAGGAAATGTAATCCATATGCTTGGAGTTTGTTTACACTATAATTATAAAATACATATATACATTTTTTATTCATGTTCCAGAAGCTTTCTGCACCATTTTGTACCACTTTCAAAAATCAAGAAATCGTGTACTGCCAAAAACTAATGAGAGCAAATCCATAAATGTTAGAAATATTGATTTTATGATTCCTTATGGTCTGACCTTAGAAAAACATGTCTTTGGGTTTCAGTCACACGTTGTAGAGAAAAACTTCCTTTCTTTGGAGAAACCTGTGTACCAAACAGACCTTTTAGGCGTTAGGGGGCTGAGTTTTCATTGCATAGGAAGGTTTATTTTGCTTACACTTATCAAGCTGCTGGACCAAATTAAATTTTGAAAATGATTTAATTCAGTTTTTTAAAAACCCAAAATCAGAAATTGAGAATTTATGAAATGTTTGCTTATTAAAAACCATATCCAAAATTGTCAAGTTCAACTCTTGGGGTTCATTAAACATGAGGAGGTTTCACACAGTCAGAAATCTCCCACCTGAAAATAAGGAAGGCCGAGAGGAGATAAGCAGCCTAGATGTTCCTTCATAATAAGGCTGAACATGAAGATGAATTTATATTTGCCTAGCTGCATGAAATTGTCATTGGCTTAGAGCCGGGATCAGCCAACTGGTCCTGAAAAGGACCTGACAGTTAATATTTTCGGCTTTGCAAATCAGGTGGTTTCTGTCACAACTACTCAGATTCTGCCACAGAAGTACAGTCACAGTCACAGGCAATACATAAATGAATGGATATGATTGTGTACCAGTAAAACTTTATTAACAAAAACAGATGGCAGGAGGAAGTTGGCCCAAGGGCCATAGTTTGCTAAGGGCCCTGACTTACAGCTTCTTAACAAAATGTACAACTCTATTTGGTATATATCTAAGATCACATTTGAAAAAATTGACTTTGGACGCTGAAAGACAAGAGTCAACTTTTCATCTCTTCTCCTGTTTGCATCCTTGAGGCTCTCATTTTGAGACCCAAAGAATTAACTTGTGAAGAGACCAAAACCTTGTCCCCTGTACTCATAAACACTAATCAGATGCCTAAAGTTACCAATGCCAATCTAACCCTCCTAGAGTTGGTGTATCTGTAGCCTACTGTGCGCGTCTGGACCTTGTACCACGGGCAGCGAATTCTTAATGAACATGAACAGCACTGAAATGTTTGAGAAGAGCTAGTTTTTCACTAGCATGATCCTGGTCTGGTTACCCTATTTCCAACGTGCTTTTAATAGTCTATTTGCTTAATTAATACATTATGTTGACCTGTGGTCAAAGGTTGCAAACCCAAACCTTGGGCCATGCCTTCCGCAGAGCTACTGACAGCACAGGCTGTGGAGGCAGGCCATGCCAAATCAAATACCTGATCTGCCACTTCCTAGCTGTGTGACCTTGGAAAGATGTCAATGTCAATGTTGATGCTTCTCTTCTCTCTTACGGTAATAAACCCTCAGTGTTTGTCAGGGCATATAGCTCTGAAGAAACAATGGAATAAAAACCACATTTTTCAGCTTCTCCTGCAGAGAGTTGTAGCTACATGACCAAGATCTGGACAGTGAGAACAAAAGTGATATGATTTATTAATTCTGTTTTCAGAACTTAGATGTGTTTATGCATGGATTTTTAAAATCCAGCTTGGGATTCAGTGGGCTTCTGCGTATTGATGTCTTTCATCATTTCTCAAAGTTTCTGATCCTTCATCGTTTCAAAATTCTCTTCCGATTTCTCTCTCTCCCCTCTGTTTCTGAGATGCCAATTAAACATATATTAAGCTTTACCACGATCTTCTGTCTCTCTTCTCTTCTGAGTTTCATCCTTTGGCTTTCTGTGCTTCATTTTGGACTGTTTCTTTGGGCTTACTCTCAATCTGCTGTTAATCTTATTTTCTATTGTTGTCTTTCTCAGATCTAGAATTTCTATTTGGCTCTTTTACAAAATTGCTATATCACTTTTTATGTCTTCCAGTTCCCTGCCAATTAAAAAAAAGTTTTTTAATATTATCCAACAAATTGAAGATTTAGGTGACATTTTCTTAGTTCTATCAGTCTCTGTTAGGGACCTGGGGCTAGTGCTTGCAGTTTAGGGTCACCTTGATCTAAGTTTTAGATTTGAGATTCTTCTGAGGGAAAATCATCTTTTCACAAAACTGTTTCAGATGAGGCAAGGGTTAGTTTACTTCCAGCTTACCTTCACTGCTAGGAGACGATCTTTTGGGGTTTTTGGGGGGCCTCTCTGCGATGTCAGACCAATAATTGCTCAGTATCGTATTAGCTTTTGAATGCTTCCTAGGTTTTAAGAATAATCCATATAGCTTTTTTAGCTGTGACAAGATTGGTCCCTATTACCTAGTTCACATTACCAGGAGTGGAAATCCTGAGATTTCTACTCATATTCTTAAGGGAGAGGGGAGGCATACTTTTCTCCCCTCCCTGAGAACCGTCTTTACTTTGGTTGAAGTGATGGCCAGTCTTAGACCATACACGTGAGTCCACCACTTGAGGGAAAGGCAGAGAAACCAGATAAAAAGATCCCAGGCGCCTGGAGACCTTGTTGAGCACACCAAACACACAAGCCTGGACTGCCTGTCTTTGCACTAGTAATAATCCACCATTGTTTGGGACTTCTACTACACACAGACTTACCCACGTCCTAACTCAAAGAAAAGTTACTTAACCTCTGTGGTAGATGTTTGCGATGGTGGTCCCAGTTCTTCCCCTGACTTCAAGGCAGCAGAATGCAAGCAGGCTTCAAAAGTGCTCGTGCATTTCTTCTTGCCCCGCTGCTCGCTCATGCACGCCTGCCTCTACCACGGGAAAAAGCCTGAGCTAGCCTGCGGGAGGGACCTGAGAGACATGGAGGAGGCTCGCCGTGTGGTGAAGTCAACCCAGCTGAGGCCATCCTACATCTACTGCCAGGGGACCTGCGGCCGACTGTGGATGAATGAGTGAGCCCATCCAAGCCCAGCAGAAACACCGGCTGCCCCACACCCTCAAAAGCCACAATAAATGGTGGTTGTTATAAACCATCGAGGTTGGGGGAGCTTTGTTACACAGCATTACGTATGACAAGAGCTAATAATTACATGGGGATGACTATAATACTTAACGTCATAGGTTTATTTTTAGACTTAAATGAGTTATTTCACATATGCCCCCTTAGAAGAGTCACTGGTACCTAGTAAGCACTCACAAAGTATTATCTACTCATATCATAGCTACCGTTATTACTACTATAGCTAATATTGAGATCCACAATTCCTCCCAGGCCAGGAAATTCAGTGATCAGTGGCTATAACTAACTCTAGTGTCTAAATTATCAACATCTTCTAAGGCATCATTATTTCCTTTGTCCTTCTCCCTTTCTCCCTTCTTATAAAATCTCACGTCTCATATTTAGTACCTCAAACATCATTTGGCTGGCTTCTTTTGAACATCACATAGATGAAACACACGAGTACTGGGGTGAGTTCTTTGCTGCTCAACTCTGATTTGGCGCAGGAAATTGTCTGGGTGGCAGACTGCTGAACCAGGAGTCACGAGGCAGGGGTGTTAGCCCTGTTTTCTCCACTGACTAGCTGTAGGACTCAGATCAGTTCCCTCAGATCTCCAGGTGAAGTTTCTTCACACACAGGACTGAGATACTTTTTAAAATTTTATTTAATTTATTTTTTATACAGCAGGTTCTTATTAGTTATCTATTTTATACCTATTAGTGTATATATGTCAATCCCAATCTCCCAATCCATCCCACCACCAACCCCACCACCACTTTCCCCCCTTGGTGTCCATAGGTTTGTTCTCTACATTTGTGTCTCTATTTCTGCCTTGCAAACCAGTTCATCTGTACCATTTTTCTAGATTCCACATACATGCATTAATATACGATATTCGTTTTTCTCTTTCTGACTTACTTCACTCTGCATGACAGTCTCTAGATCCATCCACGTCTCTACAAATGACCCAATTTCGTTCAGGACTGAGATACCTGATGGCAGCCTGGATCTTACTTATTGCATCTCCGTGGCTGATACATTCCAGACACTCGGTGAATGTTTGTTGATTTAAATGAATAGAATTGAACCAAACTGAGTGAATGGAGCTAAGGAAATTGGCTAAACCTCAGAAAGTTCCTTTTCAGCTTAGTCTTTCTATCATTTTACCACATTTTTTTCTTTTAATTCTCCTCTTTTAAACAATACCTCTCTATTACAAAGGAATGAAATAAAATCAAGCTGGCTTCCAGTAGATATCACTTTCAACCTTCCTGCCCAATGGATGTTTTTCAGAAAAGATGCTAATATTAGCCACTTTCTATGTATCCATAGACTTTGTCTTCCTGAAGTGACGGGCTAATTCTCTTCCCTTATCTCCTCAACCTTGTACCAGTGACCATGCTATGGGAACAAGATGGGCAGGACCCCAGTAGCAAGAAAAAGGTTTTACTTTTTCTATTACAGTTGTAATGCAATAATAAACTGTAATCGTTATGGAGAAATCATGAAAAGTGAAAGCATGAGGGCCATCAGTTTCCCACCTTGAAACTTCACACCACAGGAAGCAAGCCTCCAATTTGAATCTTAAACTGGCCTTCTTCAAAATATTTCTCTTCAATATGTTGACTTAAGCTTTTCGGTATGTGTTTCCTATTCATTGTTTTGTCTGAATTAAAGATAAAAAAACAGGGGCTTCCCTGGTGGCGCAGTGGTTAGAATCCGCCTGCCAATGCAGGGGACATGGGCTCAAGCCCTGGTCCGGGAAGATCCCACATGCCGCGGAGCAACTAATCCCGTGCACAACAACTACTGAGCCTGCGCTCTACAGCCCGCGAGCCACAACTACTGAGCCCATGAGCCACAACTACTGAAGCCCACGTGCCTAGAGCCTGTGCTCCGCAACGAGAAGCCACCGTAATGAGAAGCCCGCGCACCGCAACGAAGAGTAGCCCCCGCTCGCCGCAACTAGAGAAAACCCGCGCACAGCAACAAAGACCCAACACAGTCAAAAATAAATAAATAAAATAAATTTATTCTTAAAAACCAGTTTATTGGAAATATGTCTGTATGTATGTTACTTTGGCAAATAAAATAGAATTTTCTCTTACTACAAAAACTAAGATATACTATCTTAAGGTTGTCAGGAAAGAGGGCACGAAGTTAATGGGGTGACTTAACAGTATAATCACTATTAAGATGGCAGCTTTGGTTTTGAGTGGGGAGGAATTCGGTACAGCTCTGTTTCTGTTTGTATTTCCTGCTACCAACATTGGGAAGTGCCAGGTCTGAATTGTCAAAATGTCAGATCTGATTGTTTTGGAGAGTTTTCAAGACTAACCTGATGAGGCTTTGAAGTTAATATAAGCAAGATGCATCAGGCAAGAAATGAGATGGTGATTCCTCAGTGCTATAGCACCATGCCACTTACAGGAGGGGAACCAAGATTGTGTTCCATCCACCAGAGGGAAAACAGGAGGGAAAACTATAGACAGCTAGGGTGGACAACGTGCTGTATCTTATTCCTGGGCATATAGGAAGATGACATTTCCCATCTTCCCTTCCAGTTGAATCAGGCCATATGACTAAGTTCCAGCCAACAGAATGTGATAGGAAGTGATGTAAGCCATTTTCTTCCCTAGTCCTTGAAAACATCTCACAAAACACTTTAGCCTTCAGACGAGGATCAGATGTTCTTTAGAGACAAAAAAATAAGTTCAGGCTCAGTGTTAAGTGATGCACAAAGACCACAAAAATAGGATTAGCAGGGCTGATACTGAAGTCTGGATCTTCTACCCTTTATTTCAGCAGACTCATTACGCTTGCATAGGAAAATCTTGGGTCATTTGCTGTGCTTGACGTAGGTCAGGCATCAACAGAGAAAGATATTACCCTAGGAACTAACATTCCTTGGAGAAGAAACAGTAGCTTAACTAGGGCTCCTCTGGGAAAAGACAAATAAGAAGTCTGGTTGTGACAGCACTGACCCCAAGGGAAATTGGATATATTGAGTGTCTGTCTGTCTGTCTGTCTGCCCTCAAGGCTGATAGATTCAAAACCTAAAAGCTGGCTGGGGTGTCACCAAAGGGAAAGGCCAAGTCTAACACTACCTAGGGAAGGTGCTTCAGGCATGAAGAGCCCGTGAAGAGAAAGGAAGCTACTGTAAGGTCAGTTCCAAAGCCTACCAAGCACAACGGAAGACATCTTAGAATAGATGTGGTGCCTCCTTCCAAGCTTGGAGAGCCAGAACCAGGCCAGGACCCAAGACAGTACATGGAGCTGTAGAGGTGCAATGAGGTGGACTGTCCAGAGTTGGACCACGTAGCTATGATGCCTGCTCACAGAGAAGACCTGGAAACAGTTTCCAGGCAGAGTTAGAGTCTATCATCTATCAAAGTGGGGTCTAAATGGGGTAGAGCAGGTCCTAGCAAAATGTGGCCCTGGGGCCAAATCCAGGAGCTGCCTGGTTTGGTGGGGGGGGGGGGGTGGGCTTGTTTTTAACTTTTTTTATTGAGTTATAATTCCAAATCCACATAACATAAAATGAACCATTTTAAAGCAAACAATTCCATGGCATTTAGCATATTCACATTGTTGTACAGACACCACCTCTACTGCGTTCCAAAACATTTTTATCACTTCAAAATAAAATCCTGTCCACATGAAGCTGTTACACCCCATTCCCCCTTCCCCCAGCCCCTGGCAACCATCTATCTGCTTCCTGTTTCTATAGATTTACCGATTCTGGATATTTCATATGAATGGGATCATACAGAACATGACCTTTTGGGTCTGTTCCTTTCACTTAAGCATGACGATGCTGAGGTTCATTCACACTGAAGCATGGATCAGTACTTCATTCCTTTTTATGGCTAAATACTATTTCATTGTATGGATAGACCACAGTTTGTTTATGCATTCATTCACTGATAAGCCTTTAGGTTGCTTCCACTTTTTGGTTATCGTGAATAGCGCTGCCATGAGCATTCGCGTACAAGGATTTGAGTACCTGTTTCCAATTCTTTTTGGTATATACCCCCAAGTGGAAGAGCTGCCTGTTTTTGAAAATAAATTCCATTGGCGCATAGCCACGCCCATTCATTTATACATTGTCTATGGCTTCTTTCACGCGACAATGGCAGAGTTGAATAGTTACAACAGAGAAAATATGGCCACAAAGCCACAAATATTTATTATCTAGCCCCTGATAGAAAAACTCTGCCGACCCCTGGGATAGAGGAAGCGTCACCCCCATCCTTCAGACCTTGATATGGCGCATACCTTAAGCTACTTTTCTGCTGGTCGTTGGTGAAAGGAACTGGAGATTTCCATGAATCTGTGACAGCCAAGGCTCGATGGGCCGGTTTTGAGGTGAAATAAGGAATATGTGTTGGTGACCGTCCCTCTCATTCTCTCTGCCTCTCCCTCTCCCTTTGAGAAATGCCACTATTTGCTCAGTAAACAAAGAGAGAAGAGACGTTCTGCACCCGTCAGGACAGGGGAGGGAATCAGGGCTCTGCCCATTGCCAAGTGCAGAGGGAGCAGCAAGATCCACTTTGCTTGGAAGTCAGGAAATGGTCCGCACAGCTGGGGCCGATGGAAGATGGAAACCTGGCGTTGCCCCGCGTGACTTTTATCCACACTTTAATGTGCAAGCAAATCACCTGGGACCTTGTTAAAAAGTAGATTCTGATTCAGTAGGTCTGGGGCTGCGCTTGAGGCTCTGCATTTCTGAAGAACTCCCAGGAAAACGGCAATACTGAATAGCAAAGTGAGCGCTGGTTCCCACACAAGGCTGCTCTGTGCAATCCCCTGGGGAACTGTCCCCCCAAAAATCCTAATGCCTGAGTCTTGCTCCCAGAGACCCTGATGAACTTGGTCTGCTGTGTGGCCTGGGCATCTGGATACACAAAGTTCCCCTGTAGCTTCTAATACGTGGTGAAATGGGAGAGACAGTGTTCTTGAGTTCAGGAGGTGAGGACTGGGATTGGGGCAGCAAGAACTGTTTTCAAAAGAGATTATCAGTGGGCTTCCCTGGTGGCGCCGTGGTTGAGAGTCCGCCTGCCGATGCGGGGGACACGGGTTCGTGTCCCGGTCCGGGAGGATCCCACGTGCCGCGGAGCGGCTGGGCCCGTGAGCCGTGGCCGCTGAGCCTGCGCGTCCAGAGCCTGTGCTCCGCAACGGGAGAGGCCACAACAGTGAGAGGCCCGCGTAACGCCAAAAAAAAAAAGAAAAAATTAAAAACGGGTCCGGGGCCGGTGCCCCGCAAGGGGAGGGGCCACAACAGTGAGAGGCCCGCGTACCGCAAAAAAAAAAAAAAAAAAAAAAAGAGATTATCAGTAAATATGAATAAGGATAAATTAATTCAAAAATCAAATTGACCATCTACCCATCACTTACCAAGTGATTCCTATAAACTCTCTTCCATTATATAACTGATTGGGGCTATCAGGGGAATCCATGTAATTCAAAGCTGGATACGTTTTACAAATAAGTGATCTGATTTCATTACTCTTTTTCCTGGGAATTGTGCCTGGCCAAGCTGGGATCAGCTTCCTGCCTCTCATTGTATCAATAAATACGTCAGCATTAGGCCACTGGGACCTCATCTACACCGAGAGCAGAATGTGCAAGACGATCCAACAGTTAATGTTTTAGACTTGTCTCTTCCCATTTCCAAATTACACACTTATTGTATTCAGGCAAAATCTACATGGGGCCTGCAGATGTTTGAAAACTTCCAGATGATTCCTAAAGTTGTTCGTTTTTCATCCTGACGTAAAGATGCCTACATTCATGGTCTTTATTGGAGATTTTTTAAAGTGTTTCAAGAAACCCAAGTGTTCTAATCTTATCTTCCACGTCTCCAGACTGGGAGCAAAAACACATACATGTTTATTAACAAGATGAAAATGCGAGTTGCTGTATCACCACCCCCAATCGGGCCTCTTAATGCCTAGTTCTGTCTGGGCTACTCCCCAGAGATCACTGTCTTCAGAGCCTTCTACGCCAGTCCTTCGGGGATCAAAATCCATTTGTAAGATGAGTCCCCCTGGCGACACCAATACTACTCGTATGCTCTTCCTTGCAGTCTATTTCCTCTGGGTCATGACCCTGTTCCCAGCTTTTATCACATCCCCCCAAAATGGCTACATCTGAAGAACTGAACCATTTCTATCTGTGCAGCACAATCTTCCAAATACAGTGAATCCAGTTCACATTCACGGCTTTATATCAGTGGTTCTCACAGTGGGTCCTGGACCAGCAGCAGCACCAAGAAGCTTGATACAAATGCAAATCCTTGGGCCCCAACCCAGACCAAGTGCCTCAGGCTCTCTGGAGGTGGCCCTAGTAATCTGTGTTTCTCAGGCCCTCCAGGTGACTCTGGCGTGAGCTCGAGTCTGAGATGTGCAGGAGTAGAGGAACTGCAGTCATGCTGTAGCTTTTGGGCTCTGCTATCACCAGGTGTGTTAGATTAGCTATGAAATACAACCCCACCAAATCTCCAGGGCACCCGACTCCAATCAGTCCTTTCTCCCTCGTCGCTTGCTCCCTGCTCCTGCAGGCTGGCTGTGGAGCTCTGCTTCAGATGGCAGGTTGGGTCCAGATGTGCTCCATGCATCTTGTTCTGGGGCTCTGGTGGAGGGGTGGCCGCTACCTGGGCATCTAGTTCTCCTGGCAGAAGTCAGAAACTCCCAGAGAGTTGATCTTCTTAAGGCCTCGTCTCAGAACTGAGACATCACCTCTCCTGCCCTCGTTTCATTGACCCAAACTGGTCACATAGCACAGCTCAGTGGGGGAGAGAAATATACACCCATGCAGGTGATCGCGTGGCTAGGTGAGCCAAGTGAATATTTGCTGAACAAAAATTTAATAGACCACACTGGGACAATGGGTAAATAAACCCATTGGTAGACCTTGCCAGCTATCAAATGCCGTTAAATTTTTATGAGGTTAACAATGGTAATCCAATGAGAACAATGGATATTTCAAGAGAGTGGCAGTCAGCCTATAGACAGTTTTTTGTCATTCTTTCATGTTCATGTGATAAACCCTGGACAAAGAATTTCCATCCAGATTTCCTTTCTGGTTCTACTTCTAAAGAACCATTGCAGGATGAACTTACAAAAAAAAAAAAAAAAAAAAAAAAAAATCAAGGGAAATACCTGCTGCGGCATTTTCCCCCGTGGTTATTTCCACTCTGAAAAGCTGACGGAATATTTGCCTCTTCTACTGTGTTTTTTAAAAGAAAACTCTCTTAAATTCCCAACATTGACTCTGCCACATTTAACTGGCGGGAGCCAAAAAGAAAAATATCTTCCCTGAAGCTACAGTGAAGTCTACCCCCACTAACAGGATTAATCATGTGCCAGATGTGCAATCATTACAGGATTGGGGGCAACACCATTGTACCCTGGGAAGATGAGAAGGCAACTTAAAAAATCCCTTGATGACCAGACTGAGAGAGCCTTCATTTCCTGAGTTCAGTCACTGGGACATTGGGCTCAATACATATTTGTTGAAGTGAAAGATGCATGGATTCTGCTCAAGATGCCAAGTAACTGACAATGTCCTGCTGAAAGGGGAGCAAGGGACCTCCCTGGTGGTCCAGTGGTAAGCCTCCTGCTCCCCATGCAGGGGGCCCGGGTTCCATCCCTGGTCAGGCAACTAGAGCTCACATGCATGCCACAACTAAGATCCCGCATGCCGTGACTAAGACCCAGTGCAGCCAAATAAATAAATACATGAATAAATATTAAAAATAATAACAAAGTAAAATAAATAAATAAGAAACAAAGGGGAGCGGAAAGAAGCCAAATAAGACTTTTGGGGGAAAGTGGGACATGGTGCTCAAATTCCTGGTCTTGGGTTGCAGCCCTGGCCCTGTTTCTTACACTGTTAGACACTAGGCAAGTTATGTAAACCTTTTCAGCCTCGGTTTCCTCATCTGTAGAATCAGGATAAGATGCCTGGGTGGCTCTGAAGCTCAGTTGCATTTGAACGTGTAATGGTCCACTGATATGTAGAACATTCTTATCAGGAATAATACTGACACTGGGGAGAATTGGGTGATGGACCCTTTTCCCTCAGAGGGACTGGCTGGAATAGTCATTGTGGTCTATGTAAATGACCCCTAGGGTTGTACAGTGCACAACCTCTACAACTGTATGCTGAGCTGCCCCTCTTCCCAGACCTTGGCCGTGGTGGCATCGAAAGGCCACCATGATGAGATTTTCAAAGATGGTACAAATATACCAAGAGTCACCCCCATATTCTCTGAGTTCTTGATTGAGGTCAGTAGAAAAGGTGTCGTGCGTCACCTTCAATGATAATAATTTTTAAAAATTCTTCAGACACTAATGGAATGATTCCCCTGATCACTGAGGTGATGAAAGCTGTGGCGTTGGCATCTTTCTTGTGACTTTGAAGTTTTCTTATAATTTTATAGATATTGTCATTTTCCAGGGTTTTATTTTGGGGGCAGCATGGAAAATATCTTCCCGTTAACTCCCTTGGTGTTTGCCTCCAGCATACTTCTCAGAGAGGGGAGCAAAAGGGGGCCCACTCCAGAAGGATCACTGTCCCTCAGTTCATTCCACACCTGCTATGAGACAGGCACTCAATGGTAAATGAGGTACCATGTGGAATGAAGCAGAAGTACTCAAACAAAAACAGTAATTCAGTGCCCCAGATTTTGCCCCACTTCTCACTATTTGTGGTAGACACACCCTAAGGTGACCCCAAAGGAGTCATTCTGTTGTATTATTCCCTCCTTTTGCATGTGAGTGGAAGCTGTGATTTGTTTCTAACCAACGGAGTATGGCAAAGGTGACAGGATGTCACTCTTATGGTTGCATTATAGAAGACTCCATCTTAGCAGACTGGAGAGAGAGACACTTTCCCACTGGCCTTGCAGAAACACACACTCATGTTGTGAACTACCTGTGAAAAGAGTCACACGGCAGAACACTGCTGGCAGCCTCTAGGACCTTACAGCAGCCTCCAGCCAACAGCCAGGAAGATGCAGGCACCTCAGCCTTACAACTACAAGGAAGCAAAGTCTACCAATGACCTGAGAGAGCATGGAAGCAGAACCTTCCCCAGTCAAGCCTCTGATGAGAAGGCAACCTGGTTGGCACCTTGACTGCAGCTTTGTGAAGCCTCTAAATTTGTGGTAAGTTGTTACACAGCAATAGGAAACTAATACATAGAATACTACATACATAAAATATTACATTGGATTCTATTATTACTATAATTAATCATCAGTTTAATTTTCTCTAATAGATCAGAATCTGGGGTATGCCCCATTCAGAGAGAGAAACCCACTGTGGGCTTTTAACATTGAGTGGAAAAGAGAAACTGGACTTTTCCACCCTACAGCTCTTTTCCTATAAATAACATGTACATTGCTCAGAGGTCACCTCAGCAGAGCGGGAAATCCCAGAAGCCCACTGATTTTCTGGATAACATAAATCCACACAGACTCCTTTATGATGATGCAATTTAATTATTATTGCACTAAAGTTACCCTCAAGCACACATTCACCTCTCACCTCTCATGGCATTCAAGGAGCTTATACTTAGAAAATACTCTCCTTTTCCCAGGAAAGAGAGAGACTCTACAGGTATGAATTTTAAAGAATTGTAGCCTTCAGCATGTTTGGTGGCATTTGACTTGTTTTTCAACATAGATTCCAGCTTCCTTGGTTTGCTTTTTAATAGCTTACTGAAAATAGAAATGTTGCATATGGTTTTATAAATTGGTCCTTTAGAATAAATTGCACATAGGCACAAAAGATTTATAGTAGCTCTGATATAAAATGATTCTTTTATTCCTAAACTCAAATCACATTTTTATATCATGGGTAACAGCTTCTACTGTAAATCTCATGAGCTGATCTTAGTCAAACTTTTAATCTGGTCTGGAAATTCTAAAACGGTAGTAAGATCAGTTCTTTTGACCACACTGAGAACTGATCTGATCTATAAATATCTTCAAATACCCTGTTCTCCCTCTCTGCTCTACTGTCACAGGGTCATGGATTCCTTAAATAAACGGCTGCTGAGTATTATCAAACTACAAGAAAGTCTTCTATGAAATGTCAAGCTGGGTCCTTATACAAAATAATTCATTCTATTCCATGTTTTATCCTTAATGTGGCGTGTGACTACGAAGGATATTTTCAACTCTGACGTTCAACAAACCCATAAAAGTTTCCAGCATCTCCCAAGTCCTACGGTAACCAGGATCTTAAAGTCTGAACTTAACACATTATTGACTGGGGGATTTTTGCAGAAACTAACGCCTGTGGCCGTAATACGTCTCCAGTCAAAAATGTGTTAAATGGTCATAATTGGTCGTCTAAATCTACTGTGTTTTTTTGTAATATTTAACTGTTCTCAGAGACTGTCCATATATGTAGAGAAATATACAAGCCTGTGATACAAATCCACATTACAAGAAAGATGGGGACACTTTGATTTCCACTTGATTCTGGCCTTGGGTTTAGCGCCAACCGTGGCATGACCAATGAAACACAGTCTCCACGGCCATGCTGGTGACCCGTGGACCAGCAGCATGAGCATCACTGGGAACCTGATAGAAATGCAGAATCTCAGTCCCCACCCAGAGCTGCTGAGTCAGAATCTACATCTGAACAAGAGCCTCTTGTGTGTGATAACGCTGGAGAAGCTCCATTTCGTGGCGGACTGTAACTCCAGGTGGATTGGACACCTAGCCTTGACTGCCAGCTCTCCTCGTTTCCCCAGTATCTGTAAACTAGATGCTGAAATGCTGAGCTTACAATGGTAATGGGCCTACCTCCAACAAACTGTATCCTTGGGTGGCTCCTCGGGTTGTAGCTATGATCTTCACACACCACCCAAGGACACTGGTTTAATGAGAAACAGCAAGGCCAGAATGAGGTCTACACAGAGCAAAGTCCACTGGCAGCAGAGGCTTCCACATCAAAATATATAGCAAGATTGGATGCAAAGAATAAAGGAAGCCACTGCTGTTAAAAATCCAAATGCCCTCTGTTTATTTATGAGAAGCTGCTCTCAGGGTACTGATAGTATGTGATATTTCAAGGTCCAACATTTCTTTATAATTTTGGTGTCATGGAAAATAAACAGCAATGCCGTGATTATGTAAGATATTAACATTAGGGGCAGCCGGGTGAAGGGTATGCAGGAACTCTCTGTACTATCTTTACAACTTTTCTATAAATAGGAAATTATTCCAAAATTAAAAGCTTATTTTTAAAGGTATAAAATTTGGCTTGCAATTTAGGAAAATGAGTCCCCCCCAGAAACTTTTCAAATGACATTATTTAAAGAGCTAAATACATTAGAAGTGGGAAAAAAATAGAGCAATGGGGATAAACAAACACCCTTCTTACATATTCACCATATTTTTTCACCCTATGTTATAGTAGCATATACCTATTGCTTAGCAAACCCAATGGGGCACAAGGGTATGAAAAAGCCAAAAAAAGGAACAAAGGAGAATGAGTGATTATAACTATAGTGCCAGAGATTTGACAAATATACGTTAAGAATATGAAATTATGGCAGAATCTCCCTTAAGCAATTTGTTTCACCTCTCCCTTCAAATATCTACCAAAAACAATTTTTAGTGGAAAAAAAAGCAGTGAAAAAATATATACTTAAAAAAGAGCTATATCCATCATCACATATATGAAGTACTCAAATTTTATTTTATTGGTCAGGATTCTGACTAGTAAACAATGGAATCTATTCTCTGGTGAGTTTAAGCAGGAAAAGGGCTTACTGAAAGATATTCAGTAGCTCCGGAATCATTGGGAGGGCTGAAGAAACAAATCCAAGGCGTAGCTTCCAGGAAAAATGCCAAAACCATGCTGCAAATTAGCCTGATTTGGGGGGAGACGCCACTGCCGCTTTACTGTTGCCACCACCAAGCCCCTAGTGCCAGGACTTCAGCTTGATTGCAAATGATAGGGCTTCAAGCCTCTGGCTCTTGCGCATCAGGACCTCAATCTTGCAGCCACTGCCCCCGCCCCTGAAAGTCAGCCAGCGGGGAGCATCATCCCTGCCAGCTAGATGGAAGCTCGCGGCAAGTTCATTTCCTTCCTAGCTCAGGTCTGAATCCAGGTCTTTGGTGTTTTTCAGTTCTAAATGGCAGAGCCTTGGTTATATGCCACATCCTAGCCCCAACAGAGCCTGGGAATTTGAGCTCTGATTCTACATCTGGGAGATAAGACCCAGGGTGACCAACTAATCCCAACCGGGGCAGGAATTTTCTGGTTTTGCAATTAAGGAACTGCATCCCAGGAAACCCCTCAGTCTCAAGCAAACCAGCACAACTGGTTACTAGACTGAGAACCCATAACCTGTGCATTTCCCCAAGTATAAAAAGGCTTTGAAAAAGATGATGGGGAGCCACAACGATGATGCATATCCCCTACAATAATCAATACACATTGATGAAAATGTAAATTGTGGCAATTCATATGATCCAGCAATCCCACTCCTGGGCATATATCTGGACAAAACTATAATTCAAAAAGATACATGCACCCCTATGTTCATAGCAGCACTAGTCACAATAGCCAAGACATGGAAACAACCTAAATGTCCAACGACAGATGAATGGATAAAGAAGATGTGGGACATATATACAATGGAGTATTACTCAGCCATAAAAAGAATGAAATAATGCCATTTGCCACAATATGGATGGACCTAGAGATTATCATACTAAGTTAAGTAAGAAAGACAAATACCATATGATATCACTTATATGTGGAATCTAAAAAATGATACAAATGAACTTATTTATAAAACAGAAACAGACTCACAGACATAGAAAACAAACTTATGGTTACCAAAGGGGAAAGGGGGCGGAGGGGTGATAATTTAGGAGGTTGGAATTAACATGTACACACTACTATATATAAAATAGATAATCGACAGGGACCTACTGTATAGCACAGGAACTCTACTCAATACTTTGTAGTAACCAAATGAGAAAAGAATCTGAAAAAGAATAGATATATGTATAACTAAATCACTTTGCTGTACACCTGAAACTAACACAGCTTTGTAAATCAACTATACTCCAATATAAAATAAAAATTAAAAAACCAAATGTTTATAGCACCATTACTCATAATGGCCAAACAACAGGAAAAAACCCAAATGTCCATCACGGATAAAAGGATCAATGAAATGTGGTACACTTGTATAGTGGCATATTATCAGCCATAAAAAAAAGAATGAAGTACTAATATATTCTACAACATGGATGATGAACCTGGAGGATATGACACTAATTGAAAGAAGCCAGACACTAAAATCCAGATATCAGATGATTACGTATATATGAAATATGCAGAAGAGGCAACTCCATAGAGACAGAAACTAGATTAGTGGTTCCCAGGGGATGAGGGAGAAGGGAACCAGGAATGTTCTGGAATTATGTAATGGTGACAGTTGCCCAACATTACAACTATACTTTAAAAACCCACACACGGGCTTCCCTGGTGGCGCAGTGGTTGAGAGTCCGCCTGCCGATGCAGGGGACACGGGTTCGTTACAATAATGAATTTTATCTCAATACAAAAACATGTTTTGAAAAAGAAAGATGTGATATATAATGTATGTGTACACACACACACACACACACACACACACACAGAGTGGAATACTACTCAGCCATAAAAAGAACGAAATAATGTCATTTGCAGCAATATGATGGGCCTAGAGATGATCATACTAAGTGAAGTAAGACAGAGAAAGACAAGTATCATATGGTAACACTTACACGTGGAATCTAAAATATGACACAAATGAACTAATCAAGAAACAGACTCACAGATATAGAGAACAGACTTGTGGTTGCCAAGGGGGAGGGGGGGTTCGGGGAGCGGGGGTTCAGGGAGGGATGGATTGGGAGTTTGGGGTTAGCAGATGAAAACTAGTATGTATAGAATGGATAAACCACAAGGTCCTACTGCAGAGCACAGGGAACTATACTCAACATCCTGTGATAAACCATAATGGAAAAGAATATAAAAAAGAATATATATGTATAACTGACTCACTTTGCTGTACAGCAGAAATAAACACAACATTGTAAATCAAGTATACTTCATTAATTAATTAATTAATTTGCAGCAAATTGCACCTGTAGCCCATATTTGTGCTGAACTGACTCATCTCCCATTCTCCTCACTCCTTCCCAGCTCACAAGTCATAGTTTGTTCCTGCTCACACATAGTTATTGGTATAAAGTGCAAATAGTTTTCCTGGTCACCGTTTGTACCTGACAATTACTAAATTGGATTTAAAGTAGCTTTTCCATTTTAAACAGAATAATAAAGGGGGACGAGCCCTATAACATATTAAAACACATTATAAGGACTTCCCTGGTGGCGCAGTGGTTGAGAATCCACCTGCCAATGCAGGGGACACGGGTTCGAGCCCTGGTCCGGGAAGATCCCGCATGCCGCGGAGCAACTAAGCCCGTGTGCCACAACTACTGAGCCTGCACTCTAGAGCCCACAAGCCACAACTACTGAGCCCTCGTGCCACAACTACTGAAGCCCACGCACCTAGAGCCCATGCTCCACAACAGAGAAGCCACCACAATGAGAAGCCCGCGCACCACAACGAAGAGTAGCCCCCACTCTCTGCAACTAGAGAAAGCCCCCGCGCAGCAACAAAGACCCAATGCAGCCAAAAATAAATCATAAAATAAAAAATAAAATAAAATAAAACCCATTATAAAACCCTAACACCTTAAATAGGGCTTAGCATGGAAATATAAAAAGATCATGGAGTCAGAATAGAAAGCCTAGAAATGGACCCAAATACATCCAAGAATTTCAGTATCTGTTAAAATTGACATCTCAAGTCAAAGAAAAAAAGATAGATTCGTCGATAAATTGGGCATGGTATCAGATTAAAAATTGGGGGAAAAAATACAAAAAGTTCTATAATTCACCCATCATATAAGGATAAATATCAGATAAATAAATGAAATATATATACTTTTATGTTTATGTATATATAATACACACAAACATATGTATACACATAATTACATAAATATATACATACACGTGTGCGTGTATGTGTATATATATATATATATATATAAACACACACACTAGAAGAAACCACATGGCAATTGGTGACGTCTCAGAGTGTCAAAGACTTTTCAAAGCATCTATTGATATGATCATGCAATTGTTCTTCTTTAGCCTGTTGATGTGATGGATTACATTAGTTGATTTTCAAATGTTGAACCAGCCTTGCATACCTGGGATAAATCCCACTTGGTTGTTGTGTGGTATATAATTCAATTTATATATTGTTAAATTAGATTTACTAATATTTTGTTGAGGATTTTTGCATCTACGTTCGTGAGAGTAGTGGTCTATAGTTTTCTTCTAATGTCTTTGTCTGGGTTTGGTGTTAGGGTAGCCTCATATGTTTGATATTTTTAAATTTCCTTTTCTCTTCTACTAGCTTAGAAGTTAAAGCCTTGAAAATTTATCACCTACACTTAACACAGTATAAAACTGATCAATATTTTAACTCTTTCCCAACAAATTGAAAGACCTGAGAACACTTAACTATAATAATTCCTTCCCACCTGACCCACTACTTTTCTGAAGAATTTTAGATAACATTTTCATACTGTTATTTATAAAGATAATGTTCATTTACATTTCCATATGCTTTTATAAATGTACATGATCACCATTTGTTTTGCATCTCAAATGTTTATTCTGAATTTATTTTCCTTCATCCTAAAATAAATCCCTTAGAAACTCCTATAATCTACCCTTGTTCCTGAAGTATAGTTTTGCTAAGAATAACATGCTTGGTTGAGGGCTATTTTCTGCCCACATTTAAAAGACATTCCCCATTATTTGGCTCATCCCTTTGAAGATGAAAACGTTTTTTCTCCATGGCTGCAGTTTTATAACTACATGTTTAGGAGATTTCTTTTTATTTACCATTCTTGGTATACACGGTGTTTCTTCCATCTGTGAATTCATAATTTTCATCAGTTCTGGCAAATCTCAGTCATTATTTCTTTAAATATCTCCTCACCCTCACTGTAGCCGTTCTCTCTTTATGGAACTCCGATTAGATCTATATTAGCCCTTCTCTCTTCCATGTCTCTTCACTCTTGTATTTTCCAGTCCTTTATTACTCACTGCTTCATTCTGGGTAATTTCTTCAGATTTTTAATCAATTTCACTAAATCTTTCGTCATCTATGTCTAATCTGCTGTTTAAACATACATAGTTTAATCACTTTTATTGTGAAATACCACACATGTACAGATAAGTGTGTGTCTTAGTCCATTTGGGTTGCTACAACAAAAATACCATCGACCGGGTGCCTCATACACAACAGGAATGTATTTCTCACAGTTCTGGAGGCTGGGAAGTCCACGATCAAGGGGCTGGCAGATTCAGTGTCTGGTGAGAGCCCACTTCCTAGTTCACAGAGGGCTGTCTTTTTGCTGTGTCCTCACATGGCAGAAGGGGCAAGGGGGCTCTCTGGAGTCTTTTTTTTTTTTTTATAAGGGCACTAATCCCATTCATGAGGGCAGAGCCCTCATGACCAAATCACCTCCCCAAAGGTCATACCCCTTAATACCTTCACATTGTGCACTAGATTTCAATACACGAATTTTGAGGGAACACTAACATTCAGTCTATAGCAGTGTGTAAAACACAAAATTCAGCAAATTGTATAACCATAAGTCAAACATCTGTGTAACTCCCACCCAGGTCAAGAATTAAGACATTGTGAGCACTCCAGATATCTCCACATATGACTACTCAATCACACTGCTGCTCCTTCCGCACTACAGGATATACTTTCCTGCCATATCCTGCAATATCTTCCCCACTTTTCTTTATAGTTTTACTACCTATGCAGGCATATAACCAGAGTTTCTAATTACAATGATTTCTTTTTCATTTCCAAAAGTTCAATTTGGCTCTTTTGAAAATCTGCCTGGATATTTGTTATTGTTTCCTGCTCCTTGCTCATTGTTTTTCTGTCTGTAAACATTTCATAGACATATAGTCATTGCATAGTCTTTACCTGATAATCCTAATGTCTTAAGTCCTGATAGTCAACATCTTCTAGTTGTTTTTGCTGATTCACTTGTACTGGCTTGTTTCCTCATTTTTTTAGTAAGTTTTTTATGGTGAGCTCATATTTATTGTTGTTTCCTCTAGCAAAGATTTGTATTGACTTCTGACGGACTCCAGGAGCTACCTATCTGGAACTACTTTAATGTATCCACATTCAGGACTAGTATAAATCTGAACATAAGAACGTAAGTGATATCAGGTCTGTGGCTGCAGGTTAACAAAGGAAGACCTTGTTATAGCCATCATCATCATGATTCTTCTTAACATCTTCATGACGTTATTCTTCACCCAGAGCCCCCTCCCAGGGTCCTGGCTCAGTGCAGGAGTTTCAGGGCCAGCAGCCCCATTTTCCAGAAGCCCTAGATTAAGTACCCGATTTTCTCCCCCCATTCAACCCTGCCTGCCGTAATAGTGGCATTTGTGCCCAGGGCAACTCTTAAATTTCTGTTTGCTTCCTGCCCACTTTCCTGGTCTGATCATGCTTGTTGTTTTTATTATTATTATCACCATTTTTCCTTTATAATTTTCCTTCCCTTTATTGGATACTCAGAAAAAAATACGTTGTTAATTTCTCCAGAATATGGATGTGTTATACCACCAGAGCTTTTTAGAGCTTCTAGTACCCTAGAAAGCAAATTTCCCATGTTGAAAATGACTTTTCACAAGTGAAAAGGTAATAAAAGAGACGCAAATTAAATGCGCATTGAGATACTATTTCTCATGTATTAATTCAGCAAATATAAGTTTAACAGACTGTTGGTGACAATTTGGGGAAATGAGTACTCCTGTACATTGCTGATGGGAGTAGAAAACTGGTACCACTTTTAGGGAGAGCAAGCTAGCCATTTCTGTCATAATTAGAAATACATATACCTTTTGACCCAGTAATTCTACTTTCAGGAATTTTTCTACACGTAATAGTGCATGTGAAGCTTATTCATTGCACCATTACTTGTAATAACCTAACATTTGAAAGAACTTATATGCCTATTAAGAGGGAACTATTTCGATAAATTATGTACATCCATACAATAGAATATTATGTGTTATTTTTACAAATGAAAATATTTTAATATACTTATATGAAGCAATATCCAAGATACATGTTCAGTGGAAAGTGTAAGGTGTAGAACTGTTTACATTTATGCTTTTTTTTTTTAAAAAAGTACATATTCACATGTTTGTTTGTAGAGCCATAAAATATTATTGGAAGGGTACATAAAACATTCTGTCAGTGTTGGCTGCCTCCAGGTTGGGGACCCAGGTACCTGGAGAAGGAAGGTAAGAGGGAGACTTATCATTGTAAACCCTCTTCTACTTTTTGCATTTTAAACCGTGTGAACATATTATCAATTTTTAAAAGGGTTTGTCTTCTAGTGGTTGGCCTTACACGGAAGTGCCGAAGAGAGAGTGCCCAAGACAAACTTGGTTTTGTTTTTTTTTTCTCGGTTTTGCCTAAGGCTGTTCTCAGCCCAGGCAGAGAGGGAGGGCGGAAAAATCTGGAAGCCAGGTTGTCCAAGAAAGACTGGGTGAGCCAGTGCTGATTCATCGTCCCTGCAATCTGCCTCCTGACCTCATCAGGTAACGAGTAACAAACCCACCGGCTCTTTCTTTTATTGCTTTTCACCCAGAAATTTGGAATGTCACAGATGGTTGTGTTTTGACAGGAATTTAATGCACACTCAAATGTACAAAATTCCAGAATCTATGTCTTTAAAAGCAGCAAGTCCTTCTCTTTCTCTTGCTTAGGGCCTGTGTTTTATGTTCGGTGCTCCTGACGGACAGCTTGGACTTGAGATGTACTACCAGATCATCTTTTCGGACATCTCACTGCAGGAGTTCCATTTCTTGGTCCCAAAACTTGGGAAGGGAAAGGAAATGATTAGGTTTCTTAAGTGAGTACCATCACACAGTAGGCCCGGCTTTGGAAATCAGAATTAGAACTAGAAAATTCAAAATTGAAACTATAAAGTTCAAACTGCAAACCAGAAGTTTCAAAATACAAACTGAAATTCCACCGTAGGAAAAAATCCAAATTCCACCACTCTATTGTACAATTTTGTTTCCCCCAAAATGGCAAAAATACAAATTCCACAAGAAAAACTTCATCTTTTTTTTTGTTTGTTTTTACTTTGTTTTCTGTCATAGTCTGAAATGTTTCCGGTATACAAAAAAATAGAGAGGATATTCTAAAGAATATCCATGTACCTACTAGAAAACTTTGTTAAATCTTAAACGTTTGCCATATTTGCTTCAGATGATTCTTAAAAAACAAATAATTTTGGACGTGATTCAAGGCTCCTGTGCCCCTCTTCCCTTATCCCACCTGCTTCTCCCCCTCTCAAGAAGTAACTGCCAATGAATTTGGTGTTTCTCATTCCCATGCATGCCTTATGCTTTTCCAGCATGGGTAGGTATTCATAAACAATATAAAAGCTGTTTTTCAAGCTTGAAACAGTACATACATGATATTCTAGATCTGCCATTCAACAATTTCCTTTTTGCATTCAACTTTTCTGGTGAAGGACATATGGGTTATTTCCGGTTTTTTCCCTTTACCAAAATTGCTGCAATAGAAATTTTGTACCTTTCTCTCTTTTCACACGCGAGGCTCTTTCTCTGAACTAGGAAACAATTGATAGGAAATAGGATACGCCTCTCCTCATCATTTCTAGATAACAAACTACTCTCAAATGTGGTCATACCACTTCACCCTCTTTGAAATAGCCCTAAAGTTTTCTACGTATGCTTCCTAGCTTCATAAAACCGCAGGAGAAAAGACATTTTGGATCCAAGTACTAATTTGGCAAATGAATCTGTAGCAGATGCCATCGGCACCCTACCCACATCCCCTCACTCTTAGCACTTCGATGAATACCAGCCAACTCCCAACTGCCAGGACCTGCATTATTTTTTGCCTGAGAATGTTCTCTGGCTGCCACACATAATATTGCTGTTGGGACAGCAAGAGCAATTCGGACAAACTGGGGAATTTACCTCCCTCGGAGATGCCTCAACCAATGACTGATGGGAGTTGGTGTATCAATACCGCAAGTGGGACAACTCTGAGGCACGTGTTTTATCCAGGTTTTTGGAGTGCCCGGCCGGATGAAGCCACAGCTGCCCACAGTGATGATCTGCTTGATAGCAAACCCGATATTCAACAATTCTCTGTCTTACTTCCCTTCTCTCCCTCTCCCACCACAGTGTCCTGAGACCACCTCCCAAATAAACTACCGATGCTCAAACCCTGGGCTCCGAGTCTGTTTCTGGGGGAACCCAACTGGATTCCAACTAGCTCTCACACGAATGCATTCAGATGCTAGTAATGCTCATAGGTTTGGGGGGAAATGTCACTGGTTGTAGAATTTGCCCATAAGCCCACCACAAAAAAAGACAAAGAAAGAGTTTACTTGTTATTCAGAGAGAAGATACAAGAAAGACTTGGCAGCTTGGTTCTTGGAGAAGATTAGACAACTCCACAGATGAAGTGTTCAGAGCTGCTACACCCAGAGGCTTTCCTTTAAAAGCCACACCTTTCATTTCCATTCTAAATATCTTCCAGGGCAAAAGGGTAGGGATTTGTGTACAAAAATCATCTTATTTGCCTGAGTTTGATGAAGAGGTCTCTTTAGAGCCCAGGTTTTGTGTAGCTTTCTGTGGCATTTTCCTCTTTGTTGTTCTATTCTCCAAAATTGCACAAACAACAGCAGCTCTATGCACGAACATTCGGCAGCAGTTTTATAACGTCTTCAAACACTGCACCTTGATCTTCATTTTGGGGAATATTAAAACTGATGATTTTTCTAAACCTTTATCTTTAGCAAATTTTAAATAAAAGAGCATTTGTTGCAATGGGCTGTGCAGAGATGATGCATAGTGTTGGGTTTTTGGTTTTTAGGTTTTTTTAGCTACAAATTGTGAAGTGAGGTAAATCATGTAGTCGTGTGAAGGCCAAGGCTATTGCTGTACACTGAATGTTTGTGTCCCCCCAAAAGTCATATGCTGAAATCCTAATTCCCACTGGGATGGTATTTGGAGTCTTTGGGAGGTGATTAGATAATGAGGGTGGAGCCCTCATGAATGGGATTAGTGCCTAAAAGAGACCCCCAGGGAGCGCTCTCACTCCTTCCAGCCACGTGAGGTGACAGCAAAAAGACAGCCATCTATGAACTAGCAAGTGGGCTCTCACCAGTCATGGAATCTGCCACCACCTTGATCTTGCACTTCTCAGTCTCCAGAACTTTGAGAGATATATTTCTGTTGTTTAAGCCACCCAGTCTTTGGTATTTTTATTATAGGAGCCCAAGCTATGAGAGCTAAATTTTGCCAGCCTGGGAAGGTCAATAGGACCAAAACATAAGACCTTTGATCCATCACTACTACAAACTGAACTGTATCCCTGCTCCTGCCCCAAATTCATATGTTGAAGCTCTCACCCCTGATGTGACTTTATTTGGACACGGAGCCTGTGAGGAGGTAATTAAAGTTAAATGAGGTCATAAGGGCGGGGCCCTAATCCACTAGGATTAGTGGCCTTCAAAGAAGAGGAAGAGATCTCTCCCCCGCCCCCGCCGCCCACATGCACAAAGAAGAGGTCATGTGAGCACACAGCAAGAAGATGGCTATCTACAAGCCAAGAGAAGGTCTCAGAATGAAACCTACCTGGCTGGCACCTTGATATCAGACTTCCAGCCTCCAGAACTGTGAGAAATAAACGTCTGTTGTTGAAGCCCCCTGGTCTACAGTATTTTGTTATGGTAGTCCTTGCAAACTAAGACAGTCCTGGAGTATGAACTACCCTATACTGAGTAGGAGACAACCGAAAGTTCATGTCCCACTTTTCATATTGATGGAAACAGCTTTAGGCTGCAGGTGGAACTGCGTGTCTCACTGCAGTTCTATATTAACTGACTTGTGAAGACCTGTCTTCAAATTCAAGGGCTTATTTCCACAGTTAGTGTTCTTTCACTGCATTTATTAAGACACATCCACGTTGACAGGTATTAGAAAGTTCATACTTAAAATGCTCACTTTCTAAAGCGAGTGTGAATTGAGTATTGTATACCTGGCTTTGTAGACCCGGCTCAGAGTTCCAACTTGGCCACTTTTTTTTGGTATGTGTGATAGGAAAGTTACTTCTCTAAATTTAGCACCCTCATGTGTAAAATAAGGATAATCATAGTACCTATGTCCTGGAGTTGTTGGGACAGTAAATGATGTTCCCATAGAATTCTGTACCTTACCCCTCTAGAAAGGGCAAGAGACTGCTGTAATTTGTGAATCTTATAACCAAAAGCAAAGAGGCAAAGTTGAGTCTTGAAAGAATTTTTTTCTAACTCCCTTAACTCACATTAATGTAAAAAAAATAACTAAATAAACTGTGGAATATAGAAGTATAAAAAATAAAAATGAATCACTCTCCTATCACCTAGAGGGAAGCACCAGTCATCACTTATCTATGCATATGCTGTGCTCCCCAAGTTTTACACAAAAATTGTCTTGGAAACGTGTTTGTTTATGTAACTAACTGCCAATACTTCTAAGGAAGGTACATGATTTATTTAACCAATTTAGCCAATTTCCTAGGCCTTTGGATTTGTCTTTTCCCAATGTTCAATGCTTCAGTGGCATTCTTTGATGATATGCCTTTATGAATGTACATCTCTGTTTCCTCGGCCTGAATTCCTAGAGGAGTAATCACTCATTTAAACAAAACAATAAGAACACTTTTAAAACTCTTAATACCTGTGCCAAACGGTCCTCCTGAAAGGTTGTTCCAGTTTGCACAGTGATTCATGGTGCAACGGGGTGTTTTGTTTGTTTTTTTTTTTGCGGTACGGGGGCCTCTCACTGTTGTGGCCTCTCCCGTTGCGGAGCACAGGCTCTAGACGCGCAGGCTCAGCGGCCACGGCTCACGGGCCCAGCCGCTCCGCGGCACGTGGGATCCTCCCGGACCGGGGCACAAACCCGTGCCCCCGGAATCGGCAGGCGGACTCTCAACCACTGCGCCACCAGGGAAGCCCAACGGGGTGTTTGAAGACATGAAATATTTTATCACATGACAAGAGCTACCACAGATGCCCTGAGAGAACGGAGGCCCGCAGGCCTGATCACACATCCCAGCCCTATTTTCAGTTTGGTTTAAATTTTCATTTCAGCAGTGTTATTTACAACAGGCAAGACATGGAAGCAACCTAAATGCCCATCGACAGATGAATGGATAAAGAAGATGTGATGTGTGTGTGTGTGTGTGTGTATAATGGAATACTACTCAGCCATAAAAAAGAATGAAATAATGCCATTTACAACAACATGGATGAACCTAGAGATTATCACACTAAGTGAAGTAAGTCAGACAAAGAAAGACAAATATCATATGATATAGCTTATATATGGAATTGAAAAGAAAAAGATACAAATAAACTTACTTCCAAAACAGAAAGAGACTCACAGACATAGAAAACAAACTTATGGTTACCAAAGGGGAAAGTGGGGGAGGGGGAGGGACAAACTAGGAGACTGGGATTAACAGATGCACACTACTATATATAAAATAGATAGGGAATCCTCTGGCAGTCAAGTGGTTAGGGCTCTGCACTCTCACTGCCGAGGGCCTGGGTTCAGTCCCCGGTCAGGGAATTAAAAATCCCACAAGCCACATGGTGCAGTCAAAACATAAAATAACTTCTAAAAAATAGAGTAAACTTTCAATTTAAAATCAAATAAAACAGACAAACAAGGACCTACTGTATAGACAGGGAACTATGCTTGATATTTTGTAATAACCTATAAGGGAAAAGTTATATATATAACTGAATTGCTGTGCTGTATACCTGAAACTGACACGATATTGTAAATCAACTATACTTCAATTTTTAAAATATTTTTAAAAATAAATTTGCACTTCAACATACTCAGAAATTCCAATATGTCTTGGTTCTGTGGAGGCTAACAGACAAAACGAGAAGGCTAAGTAACGAATACCAAGCTTTGCCCTGCAATTATTTTTAAAATCAGTGATGACTGCTAGGTTCTAGAGGGCACAAGCCACCCTGATTTGTCTCTTCCTCTCGAGGACCTGCCCCCCAGCCAGCTGGTGTGTCTTCTGTCCTGGCTTCGATGAATGAACCCTCCATGGCACTCCTGGGTCGTGCTGGTTGTGAGACAGGGTCCAAGGTGCTGAATTAATCCTCAAGAAGATGTTCACGGATAACAAGGCACTTTCTTTCATTCGACACCTCATAGGCATCTATTCTGTGCCAAGGAACTCTGCAAGGAACAAAGGTGCAAAGTGCAGAGACCTTCGCAATGAAGGTAACCGTTACATTGCTTGAAAACGAGGACTTGCAATGTTTAACTCAAAAACTGTCGTATCACAAAGGAAGAAATACAAATGGCAAAAAAAAGAAAACAAAAAAGGGCAAAAGGCTGAGTGTTTCTGACACTGAAGCTTTGGCTGCTCGAGTGCGAATGTTTCACGGTATCTGACAAGATGGCCTGCCTGCAGTTGCCTGGGCAGCAGAAGCCCTTCAGTTTCCTGCAAGATGACGGATGTGTCGTCTGCCTTCCTGCTGTCATCTCCACCGCCCCTCCCCAGCACCCCAGTCTCCTGCAGCTCACTTGCCCTCGGGGTCTCGGCCAGGACACTTCTGACAATCCTGCACTTCTGTCCTTTGCAGAGCCTGGCTACCACATCCGTGTTTATTCCCACCCCTTCGCCATTCTCTGCCACCAGTCTTTCATACTACTTCTGCTTGCCTGTGCTGAGCCACGTTTTTCTCTTCTTCTAACCCAGAAAAGTACCTACAGAAAAATCCAGAGAGAAGATATGAGTTGCTGTGTTTCAGGAAGACCTCAGATAGAGATTAGAGATGTTGCATATGTAAATCTTAAAGGGGCTTCAAAAAAAAAATAATCCCAGACATGTTATCCTACATAATGACCTTATTTTTCAGCTCAGGTGCATGTGATGTGAAGATTCTTGCCACTGATTTTGACGCCATACTTGTTTGTGGCCATTCTCAGCTCCAGAGAGGCTAAAGGTCATGAGCCTGAGGCTTTGGCCGTGTTCTCTCCCTGTCCCTCCAGAAGCCGCTTCTTGGAGCAACTGGCTGTTTTCATTTCCATGGAGGAGGGGGAATTGTCAGGCCCCTAATTCGATGATTTTTCTTTGTCTTCTACAAATTATAAAATGCCTCTCCACTCTGCTCCTTTCCATACTTCTCTTCTCGCTCCCTACCAGCACATATACTTGTATTTTCTACCAAATAAGTTGACTGAAATGAAAGAGTCCATTTATTCATGTTGTTAACATCAGGAAAAGAAAATAACTGCTTCTACATTATGCTAGAGCCTACCAGCAAAATCGTGTGATCTACGCTGGGGTTTACCGGTCCCAGCACCACTGACATTTTGAGCTGGACGATTCTCTGTTGGGGGAGATTGACCTGTACATTGAAAGATGTTTATTGGCAGCATCCTTGGTCTCTATCCACTAGATGCCACTAGTACCTCCGCAACAGTCATGACAATTAAAAATTTCTCTAGACTCCAAATATCCCCTGGGGGACAAAATCATCCTAAGTTGGGAACTACTGGTCTACCCTACATGGAACCTGAATGTTCCCAAAGTGACACAAGCTTGGATAAAGCCACACTTCGTTTACTCTCCAGGAGCTGAGTGCCAATTACCTTGACTCTAAAAATCAATAAGGCTCATCAAGCTCAGATATCTATGCATGGTTTCTTATAAATATAAGGCTATTTATAACCTGATGAATAACTTGGGAGTTTGAGGCAAGCTGACTGATTAGTTGAGAATGGCTGACCTCACAATTAAATGGAATGACAGGACAGATGAGAAAGAATACACAGAGGTGGATATCATCGCCTATCTGGGTGTTTGAACTCATAGGACCTATGTAGGCCCAGAGAAAAAAAGGAAGATTGATCAGTGACTTGGGCCAGGATAGGCTACATAGGTTGGCCATAGAGGTCGGCATGCTGGCACCAGGTAAAGACATCCAAGGGAATTAGATTAATGATGACATATCAGGCTCCTGTCCAAAAATGGACTGGGGACATTTTGGTACACACGGAGACAGCAGTTAGGAGGCCACTGGAGTAGTTTGGGTAAGGGACGATGGTGCCCTGGGCCAGAGTGCTCTCAGTATACAGCATCTCCTAACGGGAGTAGCTAAAAAAATCGGAACACACAGGTGAGCGTGAGCTCTAGAATTACTTAGCTCTATCGTCACTTGGGGTAAGACACTTCATCTCTCTAAGGCGTGGGTCTAGGGCTTTATCAGATTAAGGGGCTAGCATCATATTGTCTGCGGGCCTTTCTAATCCGCCTCCCTCCCCTCCTCCCTCCCCAAAAGAGCTGTGGGTTCAAAAATAGGCCAGTGCAGGTGATTGAAGGCCTAATCACTGTTCCTCATCCACTGTGTCTCATAGCACAATGAGAAGAAGTGTGAACGCGAGCCAACCTCAGCATACACTGGCAAGTCACCCTAGGTCCGACCAGCTAGCAGGAGAAAAGCCAACAGAGCATCTTCCTGCCTGCTTTGGAACCACAAGCGGGAGGCCAGCGTTTCTGAGGCTGACGAAGCTGTGAAAGAAGGTCCTGATCCTCTCTAACAGCCAAGTCCAGAGCACGTGGGCAAACATACTCCCGGACACACTGACAGTTCACTGACACCAGACAAATTCTCTCCCTGGATTATCAGCAAAACTCTGCAGCTTCGTTCTGATGGGACAATGTCTGAATCCATCTCTGTGGTTAGGAATTGCCCTGATCTGACTGGCTGAGACATGAGTTCCCTAAACCAACGATAGAGGCCAGGGGGTTGAGATTGGATTCATCTAATCGGAGCTCCACACTGAAGAAAGCTTGGAGTGGAGTCACTGCTGCACACGGATAGCTCCTACCTGATGGAGTAAGGTGGAACGGATATTGGGCGGCCCACCGCAATGCTCCCTGTACAGTGTACAGAAATGTCTAAAATACAGAGTAAAAGACAAGACTGTCATAAGAGATGGCATAGTAAAGTATTTAGGGCTGACCCAGAAGATATATTTTATTTATTTTATTTATTTTTCAATCAATACTTTTAAATTGAAGTATAGTTGATTTACAGTGTTGTGTTAATTTCTGCTGTACAGCAAAGTGATTCAGTTATACATATATATACTTTTTAAAAATATTCTTTTCCATTATGGTTTGCTATAGAAGGTACATTTTAAATTTGAATCCAGTGTTCTTTCCACTGTACTAACTAGTGTGGCTCAAGTCATGTACATGCAGTGAGTCTCCATATGGAATCAATGTATGTACTATTAGCTCACAATACCCACCACTCTGATATCAACAAACACATGATTTATTTCACCTCCACAGACGGTGCAAACACCACTATAATGTTAGCACC
Organism: Physeter macrocephalus; assembly: GCF_002837175.3. NCBI lineage: Eukaryota > Metazoa > Chordata > Mammalia > Artiodactyla > Physeteridae > Physeter > Physeter macrocephalus. Next base: position 153,672,273 of record NC_041220.1, on the reverse strand, counting down.
AAACCCAAACAAATGCCTCTGAGTGTGTTAGAGGCCACGCCTCTCAGGCAGAACCTCCCTGGATTACAATTTTTTTTTTACTTACACGCTGATCTCATCCATTACCTGTGAATGTCTCATACTTTTATAACCAGGGGGTGTTCTTATCACTGAATAAATCACAGTGTTCCATGAAGCCAACAGCAATTTTGAGACTATTTTATACTTCTATATTGCCTGTCCTATCAAAGAAGGATATTTGAAACTTTAAAAAAGCAATCTTCTAAAACCCCCAAGTCTCCTAATTATTTAACTATTTGACTATGTAAGAATAAAACATGCGCTAAATCTGTTGTTTCGGATAACTGAAGAACCGACAACGCTCACTGCAATGGCCTGACACAGACTTTTCTCATGTAAGTCTGTGCTTTCCAACCTTGCTTACTCATCATACTTGCTAGAGAACTTTAGAAAATACGGTTCCTCAGGTCCCATCCTGAAATTCTTTCTTTATAGATCTGAAGTCGATCAAGGAATTTGCAGCACTTAAACGTCCCAGCGAGAGATGGCATTATTATTCACCAAGATTCGCTGTGGCTCGCTGGGGAGAACCATACTTCCCGAAGCCCACCTTTAACCTGGGCCATGGGACGCGCCCTGGCCAGTGAAACTGAGCATTGGTGGCAAGGGCCAGCTGACACTTTGCCAGGCTCTCTTTTCTCTCCGCCATGACAACCAGTAGTATTTCAGCTAGAGGCTACTCTGTCACCTTGTGACATGAGCAGAGCCATGGGTGACCCACAATGAATACATGTTGCGCGTGAGAACTAAGTCTTCGCTGTAGTAAGCCGTGAGATTTGGGGGCCATTTGTGACAGCAGTATAGCCAGCTGTATTAGGACTCAATCATTCCCAGAAATGATTCTGATACGCAACCATGACTGAGAATCACAGGTGTAAATGTACTCAAACACCACATACATATACATGTTTGTATGGGCAACGTTCATAAGACAAGATATGTGAGTCCTGGGATGGCGATTTTCCTCCAGGCTTGGAGATTCCTGGGCGATACATGAAATTCTCATGAATGAACTTTCTTTGAAAAACTACTCATCACGGCTAGTTACCTCTCCCTACCCCACCACTCCAAAAGATCTATGAAAACACAATGGCTTTCTCTGAGGCTCTGTTCAGTTCTCTCTGAAAATGAATTAATTCCTCATGGTTTTAAAAGGAATTTAAAAATGAATGGAACCAATTATTCCCTGCATTTTCGCCATCATGTCCCTGCAGAAACGGGCCTTTCTAGACTCCAATTTGCCCTGGAAGATGGAGCTAGGAGAATCCAGCCTCATTTTGACCAATATGTTGGTTGTAGAACCAGGCTGAAAGGTATTTTTAAAGGCTAACCTCTTTCAGTTATTTAATAACTGTATTTCAAGAAATGAATGATTCATTAAAGTCATTGAAAAGCTGAACTGGCCTGGGCAAAATCAAAAATAGACTTGTATCTCTCTGGCAGAACAAAAGCACTTTACCTTCACCATAGTTTTGGACAGTGACAAATGCAGTGATTAAAAATCATCAGCACGCTTGGAAACGCATGAACTTAGGTTCTCTCTCTCTGTGCCAGCACACTGGGCAGGGCGTCAGGTTGATGCAGTACCAGAGGGCAAAGGAATAACGATACTGCCAGCAAAAACGCAACCTGGATCAGCAGGAGTCATACTATCTCACCAGCTTCCTTCCTCCATCCCCCCTCCCCACCAGTGACCTGACTCTGGTACTTCCCTATTTTGCTCTGTGAGAGCTCCCGGATACACTCAGCCTACAACCAATAGCTTTGGCCGTTGATGTTTACAGGTGTCCCTGGAATGATTCTGCTTCTTGACAGCTAAACGGAAGGGCAGGCTGAGGCTGCAGTGCGGTGAGAAGCTGGGGGGACCAGTGGAGCCCAAGAGCTGATTAATTCTGGGCTGCAGAGACGGGTCCCCAGTGGAATACTTGATCCTGGCTAATCCTAAAAAAGGTACCAAATGACCGATCAGACATAGGTTTTATGTAGCAAATAATGCAGCAGAGGATTTCTAAAGCAAATGAAACAACTTTTACCTCTCCTCATAGAACTAGTACTCCCCTTAAATGTATAGATTTTCACCCTAAAAGATGGAGCCAGACGCACCTATTCTTAGAACACAAACTTGGAAGTGGCCATTTGGGGGCACGATACACATAAAACCAGCCACACGCATCCGTCTCAACAATTCCAGAACCTTTTGTGCTGTGCGGTCCAAACTATATTTCATGGCAACCTACTACACCAAATTCTGCACCTCATTCATTTTACTGAAAACATCTGAGAATTCTTTATGGATTTTGTGTATCATTCAGCCTGAAAACAACTCTTATTTGTTCCAATTTCAGCAATTCCCTGCCTCACTATCACCCTAACCTGGGTTGGACAAATCAACCCTGACATGCCTGAGATAAAAATCAAACATAAATTGGCTGACTGGGCCTCTGGCTTTTGCACTTCATCTAACACAGCAAAAAACGATTCCACCCTTGCAAAGGTCAGAGACTGTCTGACCTCTTGAGCAGAGAGAGGGGATCATCATAAGTTCATTATTTGGAGCTTTTATTGACAAATGCATGTTTCTAGGTTCATTTAAGCACAATATAAATATAAAAGGGGGAAAAGGAAGTGGGAAAAGAAAAACGGGTACTGTGTCACCTGTGTGAAAAAAAACCAAGCAACTCTTAGAAATTCCAAAAGAAATTCTCAAAATAGCCAGAAAAGACAGAATTACTTTTATTCACATTTCTACCTATTATCTCTAAAATGGTATTTGATGCTGTATCTCTTTGCTGTTCTCTCTTAGATCAAACTCTGATGGTTTTAAATAAATGTCTGCTTTTATTCTTAAGATTCCACCCAAAGACTTTGTGAATTACTTGGACTTAAATATTCATGGCAAAGGAAGGGGGCCTTTGTTTTTTTTTTCTTCTCTGGAGCAAGTCGCAAAGCAGAGAGAATCCTACGGTTGTTCCTGGACATGTCTTATTTCCAGGCATGACGGATGCATGAAGAAGAAAGAAAAACATCAGTGTCTTTAAGTTTCAAGGAATTTCCATTAAATGAAATTTAAGCCAATATAAAAATGCAGCAGGACTGGTATTTGTCTTTACCTTCCTTGGACTTGCATTAGATGCTAATTAGGTCAACTTTATCAGAGCTGGGGTGCGCTTCCATCATTAAATAATAAGAGGTCGCTTTCTACCCACAAACAACATTTGTATGTGCACATACATAGAAATTTATATCATCAAAGGTTTCACTGGACATGCAGGACACATAAAGGGAGGAAATATGTGCGGTAAATATTAGAGTTTCTAAACCTAAAACAAATTTGAGTTAGGGATTTCCAGCTCTGGGGCAGGAACGTGAGAGATGGGGCGTCTGAGTGATTTTCCTGCACGGCGCACCCGGCATTGTTTTGCGTCACTGTAACGCAGCGCCAGGAGTAGTGTGCAGAGAGAAAACGGAGGCGTTGGGTTTCTGCAAAGAAATTTAATCGTAAGAGACATTGTATGCTAAGCACATCATCCTTCAAGCTCTCCTAATACATCAGACAAAATACATCGATTAAAATAATGCAACAAAACACGGAGGAAAGTAGGAAAGAGAAAATTGTTTGTGGTACTTCAAAGGTACCACATGGACCCCGAATTCCCCGGAGGACTTCCTGTATGGTAAAAATGCAGCGAGAGCAAACATGTTTTCCAGCTGCAAAGGCCAAATGCGGAGGCTGATTAAGAGGACTGGGTTCTAGCTCTTCAAATAAAACACCAGGTGTTTACCTCAAATACTGCCTGGAAGAGACAAGTATAATTGGATGCCTAGAAATGAGACTAAAGGAGCTTAAACGTGAAGTAGAAAGCATCCATCCAGAATTGAGTACCCAGCACTGGGGATGCGAGTTTGATGTGGTGTCGGGCTCAGATTCTCCAGCACCCTCTGGCCATGAGGAAGGTCCCTGCAGGATGCCGACTCCAGTTCATGACAAGGGAGAAACACCTGCCATCTCACCCCATCCTGCACCTCTAAATCTGGCTCTTTGGAAATTCAGTTTTGCATACTTCAGAAAAGGGAACTCTAAGTCACATCTGATGGTGATAAAATTTTCTTCCACAGAAGAGACTCTTCTCAGTGTGCTATTCATTTAAAGGGCATCAGGCCAAGCCATTTATAAAGGTGCAGCCTCCAAGAAAAAAATGGAGAGAAGGGATTCACTTCTTGAACATTTCTATTAAGGAAATGGTTTCTCTTTGCTTGCAAAGTTGGGGATTTGAGTCATTAAGTACACTGTTCTGCCTGCTTTTTAAGTGAATCCAACAGAATGTGCTAAAAAGAATACAAATGGGGCTTCCCTGGTGGCGCAGTGGTTGAGAGTCCGCCTGCCGATGCAGGGGACGCAGGTTCGTGTCCCGGTCCGGGAAGATCCCACGTGCCGCGGAGCGGCTGGGCCCGTGAGCCGTGGCCGCTGAGCCTGCGTGTCCAGAGCCTGTGCTCTGCAACGGGAGAGGCCACAGCAGTGAGAGGTCCGCGTACCGCAAAAAAAAAAAAAAAAAAAAAAAAAAAAAGAATACGAACGTCGGACCTTATTAAAGTTGTGGGGATGACAAGGTTCTGGAAATAAGAACTGCAAAAACTGTGACTTTCTGCACACTGGCCATGAATACTGTAGTAACTTCATCTAATGATGAAAGTCTATGGAGATACAACCAAAACAGCAAGGGAGAGACATGGGCATTTAGTTTCCTGAGTGGGATAATTAATCTGGGGCTGGGATCACTGCCGAGTCGGGCTGATAGGTGGTGCAGAAAAGATTCCTTGTTATTTTCACAAGCACATTAATGGGCCAAGTCGTTGTGAATCTAGTGGCTGCATTATAACCTGTGCTGTTCTAATAAATTCACATTTGAGGCCACTAATTTTTTCCAAATGAAAAATTGGCTTTTTGATCAGTGAGGATGGTCAGGATCATAAATCAGATAATTCAACTTTCAACTAGGGATGTTAACGATGCATTTGCCAACAGAATTTTCAAAGAGAGCTAGAGCAACCATTAAGTCCAATCCTCTGCCTCGAGGAAGTAAATGTCTAACAGTTTTCAATGTCTTCCTTTTTTCTTTCTGTTTTTTGTCTACTTTATGTTTACTTTTTTGTGGTTTCTTTATAGTTGGCTTTGTTTTTTTTTTGTCCACTCAAGCCTGTTTTTTAAGATAGCTCTCATGATATTTAACAGACATTGCTTGACCTCTTATTTGCTAGTCCCTGCCCTCAAGCTCCCTATGGTGCTAAAGTGTATTTCTACTTCTGACTCCACTAATATATAATAAAGCTCTAAAGGACAGGGGTAGTATGATACTCGTCTCTGAACCCCAACGCTAGGTGTAATGCCTGCCCTCTATCAGAACCTCATCAAAGTTTTTCCAATAATTTTTCTAATAAAAATTATCAAAGAACTTTTGCAGGAATGGATACAGGATGCACCAACATATAATTAAGTGAAACACTTTGGAAACTGATCTTTTCACAGTTTAGCTTCTCTTAGTAAAAAATTCTAAAGCATGGAAAAAATATCATCTACATAAAGAAACATTCTCTATATTTTAGTAAAAGAAAATGAGGTGGTATTAGCTGTTTGTAATCCACAGCAGCATATTTGAAAAGTGAAAAATTCAGCAATCCCCATATCCTGGGTGGAGACAGAAGAGGCGCTTATAGGGAATGATTTTAAAATATGTAAATGAAGTTCCTTGGCCAACCATTTTTCTCGCAGGTGACTACAGAAGATTTGTGAAAAGAGGAAGGGAAATATGTGAAACACAAAGGAGAGGAAACCCAGATCTGTGCCCCCAAGGGGAGCGGGACACAGAGAAGAGCAAGGGTGCCGAGACCAGGATGTAGAGCCACCTGGGCCAGATGGCAACCAAAGGCAAACATGGCCCTCTCTTCATGTTGCCTGCCTGCCCTGCCCTTTGTCTAGTGATGTTATTGAGAGGATTACACAGGCCTCCAAAGTTTTTTGGTGTCTCTCATGCCTTTGTTTTCTTTTATAGTCATTTTGAAATGTATGGAGGCAATACAAAAACATACTAGAAGAGTTACCGTAATGAATCTCCACTACCATTCCCTAACATCTATAGCTATGAAAACCCATCACTTCCTGGATGCATGTGGGAGGTTGATTGGTTTGGGCTGAAACTAACTCATTTCTACCACACAGGTGTTTGACTGATTGCGGCTCCCCTTCCCACCAGTCTACCGTCAGCCAATGGGTAAATTTGCATTTTGTTTTAGTTTGCTGAACCCATCTGCGATCTTAGCATTCTGAGGGCAAAACTATAAACACCCAGCTCAGAAAGACAAAATTAACCCTGTAAAATAAGAAGGTAAGAATATCAGAGAAGAAAGAAGAGGAAGAGGAAGAGGAAGGGAGGGAGGGAGGGAGGGAAAAGAGAAAGGATAATTTTATCCACTTTTACTCCCAGAAAGCACTATTACTAGAAATAGAAATTATTAAAGAAAATACATTAAGTAATTGCTGTGATTTAGAAAGCCACAGAGTTCAGATGCTGATTTAAAACACATCTCTAGGGCTTCCCTGGTGGCGCAGTGGTTGCGCGTCCGCCTGCCGATGCAGGGGA
>NC_041220.1:153661888-153665406 GCF_002837175.3 Physeter macrocephalus | reverse complement strand
GCCTGCCGATGCAGGGGACACGGGTTCGTGCCCCGGTCCGGGAGGATCCCACATGCCGCGGAGCGGCTGGGCCCGTGAGCCATGGCCGCTGAGCCTGCACGTCCGGAGCCTGTGATCCGCAACGGGAGAGGCCACAACAGAGGGAGGCCCGCATACCACAAAAAAAAAAAAATAATAAAAAAAATAAAAAATAAAACACATCTCTACTGTCAAAAGAAAGATTCAGAAGATTATAGTACATATAAAAATTCACATTCTACTCCGCTTGGTCAGATAAAGGCACGGATCTCAACTTTGGTCTTATTGGAGTGGTCAGTCTTATTATGTGTGACCAACGAGGGTGAAATGGCCCCAAGATTCCACACCTTTCCTTTCTCTATTTGCAGGAGGTGTGCGTAATGGGAAGAGGCTGAGACCACAGTAAAAAACCTAGTATTTATAGACTGGATGGACTAGGCCCTCTCTCTGGGTGATCTTTAAACAGCTGTGTTTGTAGCCATGATTGGAGAGGCAGTCGAACCCCCTTCCAGGTCTCCACCATTCGCTATTTCTGCTTTTAGTAACTAGCGGAGACTTGAGCGGTGTAGAGCCTTATCTTTCTTTGATTCAGAAGCGGGTGCTTGCCAACAAGCATCACAGGTATCTAGTTGTATAACCTGACAACAATGACTCTGATCAAAATTGTACTTGATAAGAGCATTTCCCCCAGAGAAAACCATAATTCCAAAAGATACATGCACCCCAATGTTCACTGCAGCACTATTTACAGTAGCCAGGACATGGAAGCCACCTAAATGCCCATCGACAGATGAATGGATAAAGAAGATGTGGTACATATATACAATGGAATATTACTCAGCCATGAAAAAGAATGAAACTATGCCATTTGCAGTTACATGGATGAACCTAGAGATGGTCATATTAAGTGAAGTAAGTCAGAAAGAGAAAGACAAATATCGTATATTAACGCATATATGTGGAACCTAGAAAAATGGTGCAGATGAACCAGGGTGCAGGGAAGAAATAGAGACACAGATGTAGAGGAAAAACGTATGGACACCAAGGGGGGAAGAGGGGGTGGAATGAATTGGGAGATTGGGACTGACACATACACACTACTATGTATAAAATAGATAACTAATGAGAACCTGCTGTACAGCACAAGGAACTCAGCTCAGTGCTCTGTGGCGACCTAGATGGTGGGATGGAGGGTGGGAGGGAGGTCCATACGGGAGGGGATAAACGGATACGTAGAGCTGAATCACCTTGCTGTACAGCAGAAACTAACACAACATTGTAAAGCAACTACACTCCAATTTTTTTAAAAAAGCATTTTCCTTTTGTTTTTCTTTAACCCTTTTTGAACCAGTTCTGGGCACCAGGTGAGACAGACAAAGGTGTACCCCAGGAGTTTCCGCTTTCATAGTGGAGGCGGGGAGCCTGCAATGCTGCCTCCTCACCCCTTGGGCTAGGTTTTCGGTCTAAAGCAGTGGTCCTCAACCAGGGGCAGTTTTGCCCCCAGAGGACATCTGGCAATGTCTGGAGACATCTGTGTTTGTCACAACTAGGAGAGAGCTCCTGGAATCGAGTGCGAAGAGGCCAGGGACGCTGCTAAACATTTTACAAAGCTCTTTTGGGTTGCTGGACCCATTTCCAGCGTGCGTGTGTGGAGGCTTCCGCATATCAACAAGAAATTCTCAGACACCAACAGGGTGTCCGAGAATTCACCTCAACTCTGACACTGTCTACCTGGAGAGTATCAGTTTCCACAGGTAAAGGGCTCAGTCCGACAAGACTACCCTCCACTTCAAACACCCAACACAAGCCCAGGTTGTTACCTGTGCTTCTGAACAACCAGCTACCATTGGAGTTTCCAATGACCCCCTCAACTCAGGACGCTAATCTCAAGTCCAGGTTGTCACGTGTACTTCTGACCATCTGGCTATAAATCAGAGTTTCCCACGACCTCTCCTTGGGTTTGATTAACTTGCTAGAATGACTCACAGAACTCAGGAATCCTGTTTACTCACTAGATTATCAACTTATTATGAAGAATATTAAAGGATACAAATCAACAACCAGATGAAGAGACACACAGGGCGAGTTCCTGAACAAAGGAGTTTCTGTCCTTGTGGAGTTTGGGGCCTGGCAGGGTGGCAATATGGAAGTGTACTGGTTCCCTAACCTGGAAGCTCTCTGAACCCCCTCCTTTTGGGTTTTTAAGGAAGCGTCATCACCTAGGCATGGTAAAAATAATAATAATAATAATGAACAGAAACCTCAATTGAATAGAGTTGAGAGACCACAAGAGGGAGCTCTCACGCCCTGAGACCTTCTGAAATCCCCAAACTTAATTTCCTTAAAACCGAATTTGGGGCCTTCCCTGGTGGCGCGGTGGTTAAGAATCTGCCTGTCGATGCAGGGGACACGGGTTTGAGCCCTGGTCCGGGAAGATCCCACATGCCGCGGAGTGGCTGGGCCCGTGAGCCACAACTACTGAGCCTGAGCTCTAGAGCCCACGAGCCACAACTACTGAGCCCACGTGCCACAACTACTGAAGCCCGCATGCCTAGAGCCCGTGCTCCGCAACAGGAGAAGCCACCGCAATGAGAAGCCTGTGCACTGCAACGAAGAGTAGCCCCCGCTCGCCGCAACTAGAGAAAGCCCGCGCGCAGCAACGAAGATCCAACGCAGCCAAAAATAAATAAATTAATTTAAAAAAAAACAAATTAGACTAAATAGCTCAAATTTCCCGAACTGAGAGGAATTCTTGTTTCAGTTGGGTTTTTTTGAGGCTTCCCAATGTTATCAGGAATCTAAAATTGCCTCTCAGCATATATCCAGAAAAGACAAAAACTCTAATTCGAAAAGATACATGAAACCCAATGTTCATAGTAGCACTATTTACAACAGCCAAGACAGGGAAGCAACCTAAATGCCCATAGACGGATGAATGGATGGGAATATATACAAAGAAGATGTGAGATATATAGATATACACACACACACACATATATATATGAAATAATAGTCAGCCATAAAAAAGAATGAAATAATGCCAGTTGCACCAACATGGATGGACCTAGAGATGATCATACTAAGTGAAGTCAGTCAGAAAGAGAAAGACAAGTGCCATATGATATCACTTACATGTGGAATCTAAAAAAATGATAGAAATGAAGTTATTTACAAACCAGAAATAGACTCAAAGACATAGAAAACAAGCTTATGGATACCAAAGGGAAAAGGGTGGGGAGGGATAAATTAGGAGTTTGGGATTAACAGATACCCACTACTATATATAAAACAGATAAATAACAAGGACCTACTGTATAGCACGGGGAACTATATCCAATATCTTGTAATAACCTATCATGGAAAGGAATACGAAAAAGAATATATATATATAAAATGAATCACTTTGCCATACACCTGAAACTAACACAGCATTGTAAATCTACTATACTTCAATTAAAAAGAATAACAGGGCTTCCCTGGTGGCGCAGTGGTTGCGCGTC
>NC_041220.1:153659768-153661661 GCF_002837175.3 Physeter macrocephalus | reverse complement strand
GTCCGGAGCCTGTGCTCCGCAACGGGAGAGGCCACAACAGTGAGAGGCCCGCGTACCACAAAAAAAATAAAAATAAAAATAATAAAAATAAAAAGAATAACAAAATTGTCTCTCTGCAAAATAAGATTTTAAGGTTAACTGAGGCAAACAAACGACTAGAGAAATGTAAAATGGCGCCCAGAGCCTCACGCTCTTCTTCCTGGGCTTCTCTGTGGCAGGCTCTGCCTCTGGCACCCTCTTCCTCCTTCCCTCCTGTGCTGCCCGTGCCTCCACTATGCCCTCAAGTCACCCACACTCTCTTGCCAAACTTCCGTTTTCCTCTGAAACTCTCCTCACTCTCCCTTCCTCTGAACATGTCAGAACCTGTCCCTTTAAAATTAAGCCTTCTGAGGATCTGGAAGCTAAACCCTTAATTTCTTATATTCCTCGCACTAAAACTGAACTGTGAGCCACAAAGATTTTCCCAAAGTAACTGAAGATCCTCACAGATGTGCTGAGGAATTTAATACAGTCACGCAAACTTATCAACCCGGTTTCTCTGACTTATCTCAGCTGTTCATATACTTGTCAGTGAAGGCCAGGCCCAGCATTGGATGACAACCTCTAAGTGGGAAAGTTCGGAAAGGTGTCTAGAATTACACCTGGGAGACAAGCCCGCTAACTTAGTATATGATCAGGGCAATCGCTAGGCAACTTCATGGAGAAATTCCTAGGGCTTTTCCAAAGCCTGTGGATTGGAACAAAATTCAGGCTTGCACACAAAAATCTGGTGAATCTGCTCGTGGCTATTACAATCAACTCCAGATTGTCTTTAAAGGAAATTCTGGTCTTCCTTCAGATGCTGATTCCACCTGAGTAGCTTTTAACTCTATGTTTACTAATGGGCTAAACCGGCACTTTCCCCTTCTAGTAATCAGGACCAGGATGGAAAGGCAAACTATGTCCACTCCGGATTTGGTTAATCTGCCAAAGCAGCTCTCTCGCACTGCAGATGAGTCACCTCCAAGGAAGACCACTAAAATTCTTAATTTTCAACTCCAGCAAATGAAGGCTCCTAAACAAGACCAAAACCCTCCTGGTTTCTGCTATTATTGCAAAGAGCCAGGGCTTTGGAAAAGAGACTGTTAGAAAGTTAAGCGCTCTAGACGCTTTCAGCTCTCTAACCAGCCTTTCCAGCATCCTCCCAATTCTCAGTGATGGGGGTCTTCCCAATCGTCCCTCTTAATTGCCTTGGTGAAGCATTTCTCCAGATTGGGGATGAATCGCCCAGTCCTACTTGACACCGGAGCTACACTCTTGGTGCTTGACCCCACTACTACAAAGCCCCTGCCTCGGAGTACTAAAACAGTTCAAACAGTGGGATCGCTAATGAACTTCAAGAGGGTCCTGTCTCTGAACTTATTCCCTTATGTTTAGGCCCTTGGAGGGATACGTACCGTTTTCTCCTTAGTTCCTCTTCCCCAATGCATTTACTAGGCTGAGACTTCTTAGAGATATATCATGCTGGGATTTCTTTCTCCCAAAAGGGGGAAATAGTCATAGAACTTGACAGTAGTCATCAAAATAACCCACCAGGTGAATTGAACGACGCTTTGACATCTTTTATTTGTTCCATCTCTGATGGAACTAGAGCAGATTCTGGAAACACCATTTGTCTCTATTCAATCAGCTACCACTTTTCTGTGGGCAAAATCTCCAGCTGATGTTGGGAAAACCCATGACACAACTCCAATCAAAATTAAAATCGAGGGCTTCCCTGGTGGCGCAGTGGTTGCACGTCCGCCTGCCGATGCAGGGGACACGGGTTCGTGCCCCGGTCCGGGAGGATCCCACGTGCCGCGGAGCGGCTGGGCCCGTGAGCCGTGGCCGCTGAGCCTGCGCGTCCGGAGCCTG
>NC_041220.1:153647962-153659702 GCF_002837175.3 Physeter macrocephalus | reverse complement strand
GCCGGAGCCTGTGCTCCGCAGCGGGAGAGGCCACAGCAGTGAGAGGCCCGCGTACCGCAAAAAAAAAAAAAAAAAAAAAATTAAAATCGACCCCTCAAAACTTCTTCCCAGAATTAATCAATACCCTATAAGTAAAGAAACCCTCCAAGACATAAAGCCCATAATAGAAAATTACAAGGCTCAAGGCCTCATCATTATCCCTTTTACTAGCCCCTGTAAACTTTTTACCGGCGAGAAAACACAAGGTACCAAAGGTGGAGGTTTGCTCAGGAACTCCAAGCAATAAACATGGTTAACCCTTGACACCCTGTTATTCCTCACCCTCATACATTACGTCATTAACATCCATTCCCACCAGAAGTCAGTTCTTTACTGTAATTGATTCATGCAGTGTATTCTTTTGTGTTCCAGTTGATGAAGCTATAGCCGATACCTTTTTGCGTTCGCTTGGGAAAGAAAACAATTCACCTGGACAGCACTGCCTCAGCGTCCTACTGAGAGCTCTTATTTCTCGCAAATCCTGAAGGCTGATCTGGATGACATAAAGTTCCCTAGAGGCTCTACTTTGTCGCAATACGTGGATGATCTGCTTCTTTGCTCTCCTTCTCAAGCCTCCTCACAGGAAGACAGCATCCACTTGCTAAAACTTTTCGCCTTAAAGGGACATAAGTTTGCCAAAGAAAAACTGCAGTTTGCCCAAACCCAGCTTCAGTATTTAGGGCATCTGATATCAGAACAAGGGCTACACCTAGATCCAGATCGGTTTCATGGTATCCTAAGCTTCCCCAAACCCAAAACCAAGCACCAACTGCAAGGTTTTCTCTGGCTAGCTGGTTATTACGAAAACTGAATTCCAAATTCCTTTCTTATGATCGAACGTCTGTATGTTTCACTCGACAATAACAACCTGGAGCCAATTTAATCGGATGAACTGGATGGCACAGGCTTCAAGACCTTAAAGGAGAGTTTGACGAACCCACCTGCCCCTGGGTATCCCAATCGGCAGATTCCCGCTTTTCCTTTTTGGGTATGAGAAGGAAGGGAATGCCCTCGAAGTACTCACCCAAGAACATGGGGACCACCACGGACCCACTGGATACTGTGGACCACAGCTGGACCCTGTGGCATGGGGATACCCCTCTTACCCTAGAGCTATTATGGCCACTGCGCTTTTGCTTAAAGCCAGAAAATCACTGTCGGATCCCCTTTAACCATTTTTGTACCGCATGCAGAAGATCTCCCGAATTCTCTTTTTTTTTTTTTTTTTTTTTTTTTGCGGTATGTGGGCCTCTCACTGCTGTGGCCTCTGCCGTTGCGGAGCACAGGCTCCGGACGCGCAGGCCCGGCGGCCACGGCTCACGGGCCCAGCCGCTCCGCGGCATGTGGGATCCTCCCGGACCGGGGCACGAACCCGCGTCCCCTGCATCGGCAGGCGGACTCCCAACCACTGCGCCACCAGGGAAGCCCGATCTCCTGAATTCTCATCACGCTCCACATTTCTCAGTCAGGCGCCTCACCTCCTGTGAAGTTCTTTTGTTAACTGTTCCTCACGTAACTCTCTTACACTGTAATAACCTTAACCCAATCACTTTTCTCCCTCCTGTCACCGATGAAGTCCCTCATGACCACTTAACCCTGATGGAGCACCTCCTGACTCATGATGGATCTATAGGAAATTCCATGGAGTAACACTGACTTCTCACGGTTCACTGATGGTTCTTACTTAAAAGGTGACAATGGCAACTATTGTGCCGGGTATATTATTACAAATCCTTTTGATGTTGGGGCAACATCTTTACCTTTGGCTACTTTGGCCCAACAAGCTGAATTACACACGGGCTTGTACTTTAGCCCAGGACAAAACTGCCAATATTTATACTAACAGTAGATACGCTTTCGGAGCAGCTCATGATTTTGGAATGTTATGGGAGCAATGTGGTTTCCTTACTTCTAAAGTAAGTAAAGTTTAAAATGGTCTCCACGCTCAGGAATTAACGAATGCAGTACTTTTATCTGCTGTTTAGCTATTATTAAGATCCCAGGGCATTCTAAACCTGACTCTCCGGAAGCGAAGGGAAATCACCTTGCTGATACTTCTGCAAGGAATGCTGCTCTTAACGGGATCAACAGCAGCCAGACCTCTGGCATGGTCCTAAGCGATTTATCGCCAAATGACAATTTAGAAAAACTGGCTAGAAAGGCCCAACAATTGGCTTCAGAAAAGGAAAAACAAGATTGGAAGTTTAGCAATCATTGGTGTCATAAAAAGAGAGAGCTCTGGTCTGAACCAAATAACAGCCCAGTCCTACCAGAGACTCTCTAAAGTCCCCACTTCTCACCACCATACCTGCATTAAACCATTGGTCTGCTAACAAAATGACAGCCTTCCTGTCTCAGCATTGGGGGGGAAACATTAACAAGGCCACAAAAACTGCCTACTGCACTTGCCTTACTTGTTCGAAGTACAACCCAGGGAAGTCTGCTCGTACCACTCCCAGACATTTTAAACTTCCTAATGGACCATTCGAAGCCTGGCAAATGGATTTCATACAACTTCCTCCATCTAATGGATATAAATATGTTTTAGTCATGGTCTGTATGTTTTCACACTAGACTGAAGTCTCCCTTGCAGAAAGGCTACTGCCTCTTCTGAGGGTAAAGTCCTTTTGGAAAAGATTATCCCTACCTGGGGAACTCCTCTCGAATTTCATAGTGATCAAGGAACCTGTTTTTACTGGCCAGGTACTTCAACAACTGTGCTGTTTGGCTGCTTTTACAACACTTTCACTGTGCTTACCATCCTCAGTCCTCTGGCTTAGTTGACCACACTCATGGCGTTATTAAGACTCAAACTGGCAAAATTTGCAGAGGCCCTCCAAACACCCTGGCTGAAAGCACTGCCATTGGCCCTTCTAAATCTCAGATCCACCCCTTTTGGAGCTCATAAACTCTCACCCTTTGACACAGTTGCAGGATGCCCAATGCACTTGGCTCCTGCTTCTTTTGACCCACAACTGTTAAAAGAAGAGACACTCCAGTATTGAAAAGGCCTAATTGCTTCTATTAAAAATAACGATGCTTTAACCTAAATGTCCATCGACAGATGAATGGATAACGATGTGCTATATATACACAATGGAATACTACTCAGCCATAAAAAAGAAGGAAATAATGCCATTTGAAGCATCATGGATGGACCTAGAGATTATCAGACTAAGGGAAGTCAGTCAGACACATGCAAATATCATATGATATCACTTACATGTGGAATCTGAAAAAATGATACAAATGAACTTGTTTATAAAACAGGAATAGACCCACAGACATAGAAAACAAACTTACGGTTATCAAAGGGGAAAGGGGGGAGGGATACATAGAAAACAAACTTATGGTTATCAAAGGGGAAAGGGGGGAGGGATAAATTAGGAGTTTGGGATTAACATATACACACTACTATATATAAAAGAAACAACAAAGACCTACTGTATAGCACAGAGAACTATACTCAATGTTTTGTAATAGCCTATAAGGGAAAAGAATCCGAAAAAGAACATAGATATAAAACTGAATCACTTTGCTGCACACCTGAAACTAACACAACATTGTAAATCAACTGTACTTCAAGTAAAAAATAAATAACGATACTTTGGCAAAGCAATCTTTCCACCGTGTGCCCTTGGGAGAAGACCTTAAGCATCATACACAGTTTGCAACCTGAAGATTTTGTCTATTGGAAAAGACACCACCAGAAGAAAACTCTCTTCAACCTCACTGGAAAGGCCCTTATCAAGTACTGCTAACAAACTCTTGTGCCATCAAACTCCAGGCAATAGACTCTTGAATTCACGCGACACACCAAAAGAAACTGCCAATCCCTGACTGGATCTGCACGTTATCTGGTGACCTGAAGGTAAAGATTTCCCAGAAATGAAGCAGATGACATCTGATGATACAGCTTTCCCAAGATATCTGGACCAGGCCTTTTAGAATTCTGTCACCACATCTTTGACGATGACATACCACTTCAGATGATCTCCAGTGTCCACGATCTTGATAACAGAGACTTTAGATTAAAAAATACCTGAGCGTTCTCCCTCCTACCCCTCCATGTAACTCAAATGTGAACTTAATAGGTTTCCACTCTGTACACTTTCTCTCCAATAGGAGACTTTACATCCAAGAAAGGTCCTTCCTGACATTGAGGGAAAGAGGCCTCTGAACCTAGAAAACCTGACTTTGGATCAGTAATGCTTTCAGAGATGGATCTTGATCAAAAGAGGGAAATCTAAAAAATCAATAAACAGAAACGTCACATAAATAGAATGGGGAGACCAGAAGTGGGGCGCTGTCCTGCCCCGTGACTGCAGCAGAGCCCAACACAAAGAAGAAAGACTCCTCTTCTTTCCTGGCAAGGACTCAGCCAGTGAAAAGCCATGGATTCTTGGTTAACTATAGTCCTCCCAACTTCCTTTTCCTCCCTATAAAAACGTTCTCCCTTCCCTTGCCTTGCACACAGCTGGTTATGGGTGCAGACTCTGAATCGCAATTCTCGGCTGATCCCGAGTAAACCCATCTTTGCTAGAGAAATTTCTGGAAGTCTATCTGTTTCAGGTCAACAACAAGATTGATTCACTCATTGGCCATTGGTGATTGGTTCAACCTCCAGCCCCTCTCCCCTCCTCAGAAATCAGAGGGTGGGACTGAAATTTCCAACCCTTTAATCAAGGTTGATTCCCCTGGCAACAAGCCCCCATCCTCAGGTGCCTTCCAAAAGTCACCTCATTAATATAAACCCTATTGTGGTGGAAAGGGGCTTGTTGTGAATTACAAGACAACCATTTTTCCTCTATGGTTCTGAAATGCCAGTTTTCTGGAACTGAGAAGTAGCCAAATATGGTAACAAAAGATACTCTCATTGTTCTTTTCACTCAAGAAATTCCAAGGGTTTGGGGAGCCGTGAGTCAAGAATTGTGGGTGAAGACCAAATACATGAGAAATATATTTTAGTCATCTGAATGACCAAATATGCATATATTTCTTATAAATCACAATATCACAAATACACAGAACAGCTTCCACCACAAAGAATTAACCGGCCCCAAATGTCAACAGTGCTAAAGTTGCGAAAACTTGGTCTGAAGAGTAAGTAAGACCTCACGCATGGGGGAAACTTACATATGGGTTGAGAGCGATATGCAAAGTCGGGCAATCAATTTCCAGGCAGATAATTGTCAGGGTTCAGGCCGAAGACAGAAGGCCAGCTGAAATGCTGAAATTCAAGGAGGTTTTAATCGGGGTGATGCTATCACACACCCCCTGGGATTTCTGCGCCATGTTTCGTACACACCAGCTCCCCCAGTCTTTTTACTCACAAGCAGCTCCTACCTCTCTCGGTCGAAAAACTGCCCTGAGACTACTGGAACCTGCTTGGCCCACAGAAAGAGGTACGGGGAGCATGGAAGAATTCACATCACCTTGGAGCTGCTCTACACCAATGACTCATGGGTACAGGAACAGAAGGCCCCCAGGTCACCTTCCTGGTATCTAACTCCTCTGAGGTGCAGAGGCTCCAGAGCTGGCTCCACAATTTCCTTCCATGGGGCTTGGATGGATACCACACCCTCACGGGCCCCTCTCAGCCCGGGCCCACATCCCCTCTGCCCTTTAATGGGTTTTTCCTCAAAACCACCTTTACATGAATCCTCATCTCTGGCTCCACCTCTTGGAAACCTAACCCAAGACAGAGATGACTTATAAGGACGGACTGGGTCTTGTGAAGTCTCAAAGGCCAGTGCCACGTCCCCAACTCCCCACCTGATCACCACCACAGCAGAGGCTCTGGAAAAGATGACGAGAAAGCAGCCGGATGGATGGGTACAACCACTAAGTGGAAGAGTATGGCGGTTCCTTCAAAAACTAAAAATACAACTACCATATGATCCAGCAATCCCACTCCTGGGCATATATCCAGAGAAAACCATACTTTGAAAGGATACGTGCACCCCAATGTTCATTGCAGCACTCTTTACAATAGCCAAGACATGGAAGCAACCTATCCAGGACAGGGGAAAGGACAAAGAAGATGTGGTACATATATACAATGGAATATTACTCAGCCATAAAAAAGAAGGAAATAATGTCATTTGCAGCAACATGGATGGACCTAGAGATGATCATGCTAAGTAAGTCAGACACGGATAAATATCCTATGATATCACTCATGTGTGGAATCGAATTTTTAAAAATTAGACAAATGAACTTATTTATAAAACAGAAACAGACTCACAGATTTTTTTAATACTTTATTTTTAATAAATTTATTTTATTTGTTTTTGGCTGCATTGGGTCTTTGTTGCTGCGCGTGGGCTTTCTCTAGTTGCAGCAAGCGGGGGGCTACGCTTCGTTGCGGTGCGCGGGCTTCTCGTTGCGGTGGCTTCCCTTGTTGCGGAGCACGGGCTCTGGGCACGCGGGCTTCAGTAGTTGTGGCACACGGGCTCAGTAGTTGTGGCGCACGGGCTCAGTAGTTGTGGCGCCCGGGCTTAGCTGCTCCGCGGCATGTGGGATCTTCCCGGACCGGGGCTCGAACCCGTATCCCCTGCACTGGCAGGAGGATTCTTAACCACTGCGCCACCAGGGAAGCCCCAGACTTAACAAGTTTTGAAAACAAACTACAACTACCAAAGAGGAAACATGGGGGGAGGGATAAATTAGAAGCCTGGGATTAACATATACACACTACTATGTATAAAATAGATAATCAACGAGGACCTACTGTAGAGCACAGGGAACTCTACTCAATATTCTGTAATAACCTATATGGGTAACGAATCTGAAAAACAATGAACATACGTATATGTATAACTGAATCACTCTGCTATATCTGAAACTAACACAACACTGTAAATCAACTAGACTCCAACAAAATATATATATTTAAAAACGAAAAAGAAAGCAGCTGGGCGGACTCTGGGGAGGGCTCTCTGGTTAGGGGGAAGTGAGTCAGCAATGAACAGGAGCAGTTCTGCCACAGGTGGCCAACAGGAGGAGCTGCAAGTTTTGGAGGTCATCAGGAGATTGCACTCTAAAGGCCAACGGCCTCCCAGCCAGCCCAGCAGCCTTGAGTGGAGGGAAGTGCTGAACACTGGCTCAGCCCCAGGTGCCATGTGCTGGGAAGAATAGCCACGCCCAGGACAGCAGAACTGAACTGTGGGAAGAAGCCGGTGGCACCACCCCCACCCCCCACCGACTCATCGGCTGCTCCCAGGGGCAGAGACCATAGCCTCTTTCCTTTGTATGCTCTAGCACCCAGCACAGGGTCAAGCTATGATAAACGCCCAGTGGATGTGTGTCGGGTGAACTCATTAACTATCAGGGAGCAACCTGGGAGTAGCTGATGTGGTGGCCCCCGTGATCTCCACCTCCTGGTGTTCACGCTCTGTGTAATCCCCTCTGGTTGAGTGTGGGCAGGCCCTGTGACTTGCATCTAACTAACAGAAAGGTGAGATTCAATGTGGTAAAGGTGACAGGAGGTACGTGATTACGTGTACGTGATTACATAATCGGAGCCCCATCTTACTGGAGTCTCCCTCTCTCTTCTTTCTGGCTTGGAAGAGGCAAGCTGCCACGTTGAGAGCTGCTGGTGGAAAGGGTTGACTGGCTGGGTGTCCAACCCAGGGAGAAACTGGGGCCTCGGTCTGACACCCTGCCAGGAACTGAATGCTGTCAACAGTTTGAGTGAGCTGGGAAGGGAACCCTGAACCTTCGATAAGACTGCCACCCTGTCCAACACCCTGATCTCAGCCTTGCAGAGGACCCAACTAAGCCGCGCCAGGAGATAATAAATGTGCGTGGTTTTAGGTTGATAAGTTTGTGGTAATACTGTTGCATGGCAATAGATAGCTAATATAATTGAGCAATGATAAGTTCAGCTGTGCCTGCTTGACATGAACCATAAACACCCACGGAGGGGTTGTGCCGTCCTGAGCCCAGCACAAAGTACATGCTCAGTCTTGGTTTACCTGGAGAAGCAGAAAATGGGAAAGATGATCTTATTCATCCACCCTTTTCCCTGGACCCTGCCTGGACCTGAAATCCGGAAGAGGGACGAACTCTCCCCTTGTTGCTTCCATCGTCATCACTGCTTCTCACCTTTGTGCCAATGACCACGCCAAAATGTGCCAAAGCTCATTTCAGCCATTTCACCCAGACTGGGCTAACTCAGCCCAATTTATAGGGGGTAAGATTTACAGATACAATTTTTACAATTTCATATGGGCTTTAAAATATAAAAGAAGCGGGAGAAAGAATATTCTGGCAGATGAAACTTCATTAGCTGTTAGAATCATAGAGTGCTAGAAATGAATTGGATTCCAGAGATTAGGGGTCTAAAACTCTCACCTCACAAAATAGAAAACTAGATCAAGAGAGGAGAAAGATTCAGGATCACACAGGTAGATACCCGGTAGGACACCAGTTTTTCACTCCACCAGTCTGTCGTTCCATCACATTCCTGTCCTTCAGAATTCAGGGTAGAGACCTCTTCAATCTCTTGTCATTTTATGACCTAAGAATTTTCCCAAGTATTACGCCTAATCTGAAAGTGAAACCATGTGTAATCACATTTCACCTGCCTTCAGTAATCAAGGTTGTTTTAATTGTTGCTACAAAAGACTTGCATGTCCTCCAAGCAGCAGGTAGCCTAAACGATGTTTGCCCAAATTGTTTTCCAGGAACTTGGAGTCAGCTGTGTCTAGTTTGAGCTGAGCTGGTTAAGACTGGGTAGGACCACCGACCCTCTAACTGGGCATGCGCGAGAGTCCGCTCAGTGGTGTTTTGACATCAGAGGGCCAAAAACTCCACCCTCAGATCGTGCTAAGCACCTCCATTTTTGAAAGTGCAGAAGTCTGTAGTTTAGTTACGCCTGCGCAGAAAAACAATCACTGTACCTTTTTCCAATCACCTTTCCCGGCGCTCCCCGTACCTCAGACCGCCCTGCTTTTTTATTCATTAGCCCATAAATACTCCCGAGTCCCTCCCCTTCGGAAAGGTGGATACGAGCCTTGTTTTCTTGTCTCCTCTCCTGTCTGCCTTGCGAATAAACCCTCTCTTTGTTGCAAACCTCAGCATCTCACCATTTTGGCTTGCTGTAAGTTATGCAAAATGAACCTGGTTCGATAACAAAAGGAATCCTTCCCTCTTTTTATAATCTCTTAAACACTTAGCAGTCCAAAACTCTGCTGAAATCCTGGAGGAGAATCATATGAGATGGCTATGGCTCTGCCTTTACCAGGAAAACTTACGCAGGTCAGGGTGCCACTTTAAAATATGCTTAAAATAGCAGAAGTTAAAAACAGGCTTAATGCTGGTTTTGCCTTGACCTTTGGACTCACAACATGTCATCCTTCTTTGTCCAAAGCTGTCATTGGGCAGTTTTTTTTTCCCACAAAATGGGGTTCTCTAAGATTGGATAGCATTTCAAATTTCCGTAATGGGGGTCATTACACACTTTTAAGACTTAAATAGCCCCACTGCCTCCTGGTTGGCTGTTGAAAAACACAAAGGGTTGGCAGAGTTTAGGCGAATTGCTCACATTTGGGGTTTTTATGTATAATTTTTAGACATATGAAAGACAAAATAAGGTGCAAAACCCCTTTCATAACAGGCCCCATCTGCTGCAAGAAAAAATATTGTTATCATGTGTGAAAATTCAACTACATGGTAAGGGGGAAATCAGAGCATAACCTAAAAGTAAAAAAGATCACATGTTACCTTAAACTCCATCTCTTACTCTGTCTCCTCCAGTTCATTCCGGTATAAGATACACATAGCAGGCCTTCAGCTCTCTGCAACTGTGGCACCAAACATAGCATTTGTTTTTAATCACGGAAGACTTGGTTTTCATCCATTTAAAGCCGAGGGTAACCACGAACTTATGTGGGAGTTCAGAGCGAGGCTAGAGATGCCCTAGACCCGCCCCCAAGAGAAGGTGGTTGGTCTGGGCTTTGGGCTCAGGGTGAATTGCTTTCACCTGCCCAGTGTCCGCTGGTGGATGCTGGCTCAGGCTGCCAGCAAGTTCTTCCAGGGCGCTGAAGCCAGCTAACCCAGCGTCTGAGCTGTGAGATCTCGGAGGCCTCTGCTTACCTGATGTTTCCAGTGCTACAAGGTCTCTGCTTCACTGCTGAATTTATTCTTTTGACCCTCCCTGAGAGGAGGTAGAACAATGACTTAAGGCCAGCAGGATTTGAAAAGGTAAACTGTGACTTACAAATCGCCAAGTTGAGAGATTTATCACAGTTCACCAATGCAGTCTGCGTCTAAGGTCATCTTCAAACTATTGATGTTGATGAGCTGTTTTCCATCTCAGTAAAATGCTAAGTGTCTAGAGCGATGTTCTGGGCAGGCTTTTATCTTAGGGAAAAAAAATGTAGCATTAAATGGGACCACCATTTATCTAAGTGTTCAAAACAGGAAGCTCCGGAGCCTTCCAAGCCCAATGAGTCCAAAGTTCTGTTGTTTCAACAATTTTTCTTTTTTATTGTGCTTATTACTGAGTGAACACAAGACAGTATTTATGCTACATGTTTTTTAAATCATTATAAAATATATCCCTGTGTTTGCATCGCTGCATTAATTCAAGAAAAATGAACATTACTATTATTTTTTCCCCTACGTGCCCCACCTCAAACCCACTCCCTTTTCCAAGGTATCTCAACCTCAGCACTTGCTGCAGAAGGCTGTCCTGTGCATTGCAAAATGTTCATCAGTATCCCTGGCTTCTATCCATTAGAATGCCAATAGCACCTCCCCAGACAAGAAAACCAAAAATGTCTCCCGATATTGCCAAATGTCCCCTGGAAGCCAATTGAAATGCTATCCAATCTTAGAATCACCCCTGTTTGAGAACCACTGCTCTAGAGGTAAAGCTCATCCTGAACTTTGGGTTTATTATTTGTTGCTGATAGTTTTTATCACTTATATTTGTATCAGTGTTACTTAGGTTTGCATTTTTTTTAAGTCTTATAAATCTAAGTGTCTAGGAAAATATATCCAAAACTTACAATTAAGGAAATAGGATGCATTGAATTTACTGATGAACTGGTAGACAACTGGTATCTTTATACTATTGAGGTTTCTGGCAGTTCAAAATATGTCCAAAAACTCTTTGACTTTCCCTTCAAAAGATAAACTATTTCTCCCTCCCTTGAGTATTGGCTTGACTTAGTGACTTGTTTCAAATAAATAGAAAAAAAGCAGAAGTGACTTCAGAGACTCTTTTATGGATCTCTCTCTCCCAGGGAAGCCAGCTGTCAGGTTGCCACTTGGAAAGACCCATGTGGTGAGCAACTGATGCCTCCAGCCAACAGCCAGTTAGGGACTGATGCCTCCTGCAAACAGCCATGTAAGTGAGCTTAGAAGTGGATCCTCTACCCCAGTCAAGCTCCCAGATCACACCACATTCCCCCAACTGACATCTTGATTGCAACCTCACAGAAGACCCAAGCCAGAACCACACAGCTAATCTGCTCCTGAGTACCTGAACTACAGGAACTGTGAGATAATAAATGTTTTTTTTGTTTGTTTTTTTTTTTTTGCTGTACGCAGGCCTCTCACTGTTGTGGCCTCTCCCGTTGCGGAGCGCAGGCTCCAGACGCGCAGGCTCAGCGGCCACGGCTCACGGGCCCAGCCGCTCCGCGGCATGTGGGATCTTCCCGGACCGGGGCGCGAACCCGTGTCCCCTGCA
>NC_041220.1:153627105-153647949 GCF_002837175.3 Physeter macrocephalus | reverse complement strand
GGATAAATTAGGAGTTTGGGATTAACATATACACACTACTATATATAAAAGAAACAACAAAGACCTACTGTATAGCACAGAGAACTATACTCAATGTTTTGTAATAGCCTATAAGGGAAAAGAATCCGAAAAAGAACATAGATATAAAACTGAATCACTTTGCTGCACACCTGAAACTAACACAACATTGTAAATCAACTGTACTTCAAGTAAAAAATAAATAACGATACTTTGGCAAAGCAATCTTTCCACCGTGTGCCCTTGGGAGAAGACCTTAAGCATCATACACAGTTTGCAACCTGAAGATTTTGTCTATTGGAAAAGACACCACCAGAAGAAAACTCTCTTCAACCTCACTGGAAAGGCCCTTATCAAGTACTGCTAACAAACTCTTGTGCCATCAAACTCCAGGCAATAGACTCTTGAATTCACGCGACACACCAAAAGAAACTGCCAATCCCTGACTGGATCTGCACGTTATCTGGTGACCTGAAGGTAAAGATTTCCCAGAAATGAAGCAGATGACATCTGATGATACAGCTTTCCCAAGATATCTGGACCAGGCCTTTTAGAATTCTGTCACCACATCTTTGACGATGACATACCACTTCAGATGATCTCCAGTGTCCACGATCTTGATAACAGAGACTTTAGATTAAAAAATACCTGAGCGTTCTCCCTCCTACCCCTCCATGTAACTCAAATGTGAACTTAATAGGTTTCCACTCTGTACACTTTCTCTCCAATAGGAGACTTTACATCCAAGAAAGGTCCTTCCTGACATTGAGGGAAAGAGGTCTCTGAACCTAGAAAACCTGACTTTGGATCAGTAATGCTTTCAGAGATGGATCTTGATCAAAAGAGGGAAATCTAAAAAATCAATAAACAGAAACGTCACATAAATAGAATGGGGAGACCAGAAGTGGGGCGCTGTCCTGCCCCGTGACTGCAGCAGAGCCCAACACAAAGAAGAAAGACTCCTCTTCTTTCCTGGCAAGGACTCAGCCAGTGAAAAGCCATGGATTCTTGGTTAACTATAGTCCTCCCAACTTCCTTTTCCTCCCTATAAAAACGTTCTCCCTTCCCTTGCCTTGCACACAGCTGGTTATGGGTGCAGACTCTGAATCGCAATTCTCGGCTGATCCCGAGTAAACCCATCTTTGCTAGAGAAATTTCTGGAAGTCTATCTGTTTCAGGTCAACAACAAGATTGATTCACTCATTGGCCATTGGTGATTGGTTCAACCTCCAGCCCCTCTCCCCTCCTCAGAAATCAGAGGGTGGGACTGAAATTTCCAACCCTTTAATCAAGGTTGATTCCCCTGGCAACAAGCCCCCATCCTCAGGTGCCTTCCAAAAGTCACCTCATTAATATAAACCCTATTGTGGTGGAAAGGGGCTTGTTGTGAATTACAAGACAACCATTTTTCCTCTATGGTTCTGAAATGCCAGTTTTCTGGAACTGAGAAGTAGCCAAATATGGTAACAAAAGATACTCTCATTGTTCTTTTCACTCAAGAAATTCCAAGGGTTTGGGGAGCCGTGAGTCAAGAATTGTGGGTGAAGACCAAATACATGAGAAATATATTTTAGTCATCTGAATGACCAAATATGCATATATTTCTTATAAATCACAATATCACAAATACACAGAACAGCTTCCACCACAAAGAATTAACCGGCCCCAAATGTCAACAGTGCTAAAGTTGCGAAAACTTGGTCTGAAGAGTAAGTAAGACCTCACGCATGGGGGAAACTTACATATGGGTTGAGAGCGATATGCAAAGTCGGGCAATCAATTTCCAGGCAGATAATTGTCAGGGTTCAGGCCGAAGACAGAAGGCCAGCTGAAATGCTGAAATTCAAGGAGGTTTTAATCGGGGTGATGCTATCACACACCCCCTGGGATTTCTGCGCCATGTTTCGTACACACCAGCTCCCCCAGTCTTTTTACTCACAAGCAGCTCCTACCTCTCTCGGTCGAAAAACTGCCCTGAGACTACTGGAACCTGCTTGGCCCACAGAAAGAGGTACGGGGAGCATGGAAGAATTCACATCACCTTGGAGCTGCTCTACACCAATGACTCATGGGTACAGGAACAGAAGGCCCCCAGGTCACCTTCCTGGTATCTAACTCCTCTGAGGTGCAGAGGCTCCAGAGCTGGCTCCACAATTTCCTTCCATGGGGCTTGGATGGATACCACACCCTCACGGGCCCCTCTCAGCCCGGGCCCACATCCCCTCTGCCCTTTAATGGGTTTTTCCTCAAAACCACCTTTACATGAATCCTCATCTCTGGCTCCACCTCTTGGAAACCTAACCCAAGACAGAGATGACTTATAAGGACGGACTGGGTCTTGTGAAGTCTCAAAGGCCAGTGCCACGTCCCCAACTCCCCACCTGATCACCACCACAGCAGAGGCTCTGGAAAAGATGACGAGAAAGCAGCCGGATGGATGGGTACAACCACTAAGTGGAAGAGTATGGCGGTTCCTTCAAAAACTAAAAATACAACTACCATATGATCCAGCAATCCCACTCCTGGGCATATATCCAGAGAAAACCATACTTTGAAAGGATACGTGCACCCCAATGTTCATTGCAGCACTCTTTACAATAGCCAAGACATGGAAGCAACCTATCCAGGACAGGGGAAAGGACAAAGAAGATGTGGTACATATATACAATGGAATATTACTCAGCCATAAAAAAGAAGGAAATAATGTCATTTGCAGCAACATGGATGGACCTAGAGATGATCATGCTAAGTAAGTCAGACACGGATAAATATCCTATGATATCACTCATGTGTGGAATCGAATTTTTAAAAATTAGACAAATGAACTTATTTATAAAACAGAAACAGACTCACAGATTTTTTTAATACTTTATTTTTAATAAATTTATTTTATTTGTTTTTGGCTGCATTGGGTCTTTGTTGCTGCGCGTGGGCTTTCTCTAGTTGCAGCAAGCGGGGGGCTACGCTTCGTTGCGGTGCGCGGGCTTCTCGTTGCGGTGGCTTCCCTTGTTGCGGAGCACGGGCTCTGGGCACGCGGGCTTCAGTAGTTGTGGCACACGGGCTCAGTAGTTGTGGCGCACGGGCTCAGTAGTTGTGGCGCCCGGGCTTAGCTGCTCCGCGGCATGTGGGATCTTCCCGGACCGGGGCTCGAACCCGTATCCCCTGCACTGGCAGGAGGATTCTTAACCACTGCGCCACCAGGGAAGCCCCAGACTTAACAAGTTTTGAAAACAAACTACAACTACCAAAGAGGAAACATGGGGGGAGGGATAAATTAGAAGCCTGGGATTAACATATACACACTACTATGTATAAAATAGATAATCAACGAGGACCTACTGTAGAGCACAGGGAACTCTACTCAATATTCTGTAATAACCTATATGGGTAACGAATCTGAAAAACAATGAACATACGTATATGTATAACTGAATCACTCTGCTATATCTGAAACTAACACAACACTGTAAATCAACTAGACTCCAACAAAATATATATATTTAAAAACGAAAAAGAAAGCAGCTGGGCGGACTCTGGGGAGGGCTCTCTGGTTAGGGGGAAGTGAGTCAGCAATGAACAGGAGCAGTTCTGCCACAGGTGGCCAACAGGAGGAGCTGCAAGTTTTGGAGGTCATCAGGAGATTGCACTCTAAAGGCCAACGGCCTCCCAGCCAGCCCAGCAGCCTTGAGTGGAGGGAAGTGCTGAACACTGGCTCAGCCCCAGGTGCCATGTGCTGGGAAGAATAGCCACGCCCAGGACAGCAGAACTGAACTGTGGGAAGAAGCCGGTGGCACCACCCCCACCCCCCACCGACTCATCGGCTGCTCCCAGGGGCAGAGACCATAGCCTCTTTCCTTTGTATGCTCTAGCACCCAGCACAGGGTCAAGCTATGATAAACGCCCAGTGGATGTGTGTCGGGTGAACTCATTAACTATCAGGGAGCAACCTGGGAGTAGCTGATGTGGTGGCCCCCGTGATCTCCACCTCCTGGTGTTCACGCTCTGTGTAATCCCCTCTGGTTGAGTGTGGGCAGGCCCTGTGACTTGCATCTAACTAACAGAAAGGTGAGATTCAATGTGGTAAAGGTGACAGGAGGTACGTGATTACGTGTACGTGATTACATAATCGGAGCCCCATCTTACTGGAGTCTCCCTCTCTCTTCTTTCTGGCTTGGAAGAGGCAAGCTGCCACGTTGAGAGCTGCTGGTGGAAAGGGTTGACTGGCTGGGTGTCCAACCCAGGGAGAAACTGGGGCCTCGGTCTGACACCCTGCCAGGAACTGAATGCTGTCAACAGTTTGAGTGAGCTGGGAAGGGAACCCTGAACCTTCGATAAGACTGCCACCCTGTCCAACACCCTGATCTCAGCCTTGCAGAGGACCCAACTAAGCCGCGCCAGGAGATAATAAATGTGCGTGGTTTTAGGTTGATAAGTTTGTGGTAATACTGTTGCATGGCAATAGATAGCTAATATAATTGAGCAATGATAAGTTCAGCTGTGCCTGCTTGACATGAACCATAAACACCCACGGAGGGGTTGTGCCGTCCTGAGCCCAGCACAAAGTACATGCTCAGTCTTGGTTTTCCTGGAGAAGCAGAAAATGGGAAAGATGATCTTATTCATCCACCATTTTCCATGGACACTGACTGGTCCTGAAATACGAAAGAGGGACGAACTCTCCCCTTGTTGCTTCCATCGTCATCACTGCTTCTCACCTTTGTGCCAATGACCACGCCAAAATGTGCCAAAGCTCATTTCAGCCATTTCACCCAGACTGGGCTAACTCAGCCCAATTTATAGGGGGTAAGATTTACAGATACAATTTTTACAATTTCATATGGGCTTTAAAATATAAAAGAAGCGGGAGAAAGAATATTCTGGCAGATGAAACTTCATTAGCTGTTAGAATCATAGAGTGCTAGAAATGAATTGGATTCCAGAGATTAGGGGTCTAAAACTCTCACCTCACAAAATAGAAAACTAGATCAAGAGAGGAGAAAGATTCAGGATCACACAGGTAGATACCCGGTAGGACACCAGTTTTTCACTCCACCAGTCTGTCGTTCCATCACATTCCTGTCCTTCAGAATTCAGGGTAGAGACCTCTTCAATCTCTTGTCATTTTATGACCTAAGAATTTTCCCAAGTATTACGCCTAATCTGAAAGTGAAACCATGTGTAATCACATTTCACCTGCCTTCAGTAATCAAGGTTGTTTTAATTGTTGCTACAAAAGACTTGCATGTCCTCCAAGCAGCAGGTAGCCTAAACGATGTTTGCCCAAATTGTTTTCCAGGAACTTGGAGTCAGCTGTGTCTAGTTTGAGCTGAGCTGGTTAAGACTGGGTAGGACCACCGACCCTCTAACTGGGCATGCGCGAGAGTCCGCTCAGTGGTGTTTTGACATCAGAGGGCCAAAAACTCCACCCTCAGATCGTGCTAAGCACCTCCATTTTTGAAAGTGCAGAAGTCTGTAGTTTAGTTACGCCTGCGCAGAAAAACAATCACTGTACCTTTTTCCAATCACCTTTCCCGGCGCTCCCCGTACCTCAGACCGCCCTGCTTTTTTATTCATTAGCCCATAAATACTCCCGAGTCCCTCCCCTTCGGAAAGGTGGATACGAGCCTTGTTTTCTTGTCTCCTCTCCTGTCTGCCTTGCGAATAAACCCTCTCTTTGTTGCAAACCTCAGCATCTCACCATTTTGGCTTGCTGTAAGTTATGCAAAATGAACCTGGTTCGATAACAAAAGGAATCCTTCCCTCTTTTTATAATCTCTTAAACACTTAGCAGTCCAAAACTCTGCTGAAATCCTGGAGGAGAATCATATGAGATGGCTATGGCTCTGCCTTTACCAGGAAAACTTACGCAGGTCAGGGTGCCACTTTAAAATATGCTTAAAATAGCAGAAGTTAAAAACAGGCTTAATGCTGGTTTTGCCTTGACCTTTGGACTCACAACATGTCATCCTTCTTTGTCCAAAGCTGTCATTGGGCAGTTTTTTTTTCCCACAAAATGGGGTTCTCTAAGATTGGATAGCATTTCAAATTTCCGTAATGGGGGTCATTACACACTTTTAAGACTTAAATAGCCCCACTGCCTCCTGGTTGGCTGTTGAAAAACACAAAGGGTTGGCAGAGTTTAGGCGAATTGCTCACATTTGGGGTTTTTATGTATAATTTTTAGACATATGAAAGACAAAATAAGGTGCAAAACCCCTTTCATAACAGGCCCCATCTGCTGCAAGAAAAAATATTGTTATCATGTGTGAAAATTCAACTACATGGTAAGGGGGAAATCAGAGCATAACCTAAAAGTAAAAAAGATCACATGTTACCTTAAACTCCATCTCTTACTCTGTCTCCTCCAGTTCATTCCGGTATAAGATACACATAGCAGGCCTTCAGCTCTCTGCAACTGTGGCACCAAACATAGCATTTGTTTTTAATCACGGAAGACTTGGTTTTCATCCATTTAAAGCCGAGGGTAACCACGAACTTATGTGGGAGTTCAGAGCGAGGCTAGAGATGCCCTAGACCCGCCCCCAAGAGAAGGTGGTTGGTCTGGGCTTTGGGCTCAGGGTGAATTGCTTTCACCTGCCCAGTGTCCGCTGGTGGATGCTGGCTCAGGCTGCCAGCAAGTTCTTCCAGGGCGCTGAAGCCAGCTAACCCAGCGTCTGAGCTGTGAGATCTCGGAGGCCTCTGCTTACCTGATGTTTCCAGTGCTACAAGGTCTCTGCTTCACTGCTGAATTTATTCTTTTGACCCTCCCTGAGAGGAGGTAGAACAATGACTTAAGGCCAGCAGGATTTGAAAAGGTAAACTGTGACTTACAAATCGCCAAGTTGAGAGATTTATCACAGTTCACCAATGCAGTCTGCGTCTAAGGTCATCTTCAAACTATTGATGTTGATGAGCTGTTTTCCATCTCAGTAAAATGCTAAGTGTCTAGAGCGATGTTCTGGGCAGGCTTTTATCTTAGGGAAAAAAAATGTAGCATTAAATGGGACCACCATTTATCTAAGTGTTCAAAACAGGAAGCTCCGGAGCCTTCCAAGCCCAATGAGTCCAAAGTTCTGTTGTTTCAACAATTTTTCTTTTTTATTGTGCTTATTACTGAGTGAACACAAGACAGTATTTATGCTACATGTTTTTTAAATCATTATAAAATATATCCCTGTGTTTGCATCGCTGCATTAATTCAAGAAAAATGAACATTACTATTATTTTTTCCCCTACGTGCCCCACCTCAAACCCACTCCCTTTTCCAAGGTATCTCAACCTCAGCACTTGCTGCAGAAGGCTGTCCTGTGCATTGCAAAATGTTCATCAGTATCCCTGGCTTCTATCCATTAGAATGCCAATAGCACCTCCCCAGACAAGAAAACCAAAAATGTCTCCCGATATTGCCAAATGTCCCCTGGAAGCCAATTGAAATGCTATCCAATCTTAGAATCACCCCTGTTTGAGAACCACTGCTCTAGAGGTAAAGCTCATCCTGAACTTTGGGTTTATTATTTGTTGCTGATAGTTTTTATCACTTATATTTGTATCAGTGTTACTTAGGTTTGCATTTTTTTTAAGTCTTATAAATCTAAGTGTCTAGGAAAATATATCCAAAACTTACAATTAAGGAAATAGGATGCATTGAATTTACTGATGAACTGGTAGACAACTGGTATCTTTATACTATTGAGGTTTCTGGCAGTTCAAAATATGTCCAAAAACTCTTTGACTTTCCCTTCAAAAGATAAACTATTTCTCCCTCCCTTGAGTATTGGCTTGACTTAGTGACTTGTTTCAAATAAATAGAAAAAAAGCAGAAGTGACTTCAGAGACTCTTTTATGGATCTCTCTCTCCCAGGGAAGCCAGCTGTCAGGTTGCCACTTGGAAAGACCCATGTGGTGAGCAACTGATGCCTCCAGCCAACAGCCAGTTAGGGACTGATGCCTCCTGCAAACAGCCATGTAAGTGAGCTTAGAAGTGGATCCTCTACCCCAGTCAAGCTCCCAGATCACACCACATTCCCCCAACTGACATCTTGATTGCAACCTCACAGAAGACCCAAGCCAGAACCACACAGCTAATCTGCTCCTGAGTACCTGAACTACAGGAACTGTGAGATAATAAATGTTTTTTTTGTTTGTTTTTTTTTTTTTGCTGTACGCAGGCCTCTCACTGTTGTGGCCTCTCCCGTTGCGGAGCGCAGGCTCCAGACGCGCAGGCTCAGCGGCCACGGCTCACGGGCCCAGCCGCTCCGCGGCATGTGGGATCTTCCCGGACCGGGGCGCGAACCCGTGTCCCCTGCATTGGCAGGCGGACTCTCAACCACTGCGCCACCAGGGAAGCCCTAAATGTTTGTTTTTATACCTCTTATTTTTATACCACTTATACTAAGTTTGGGATAATTTGTTATGTGCCAAGAGATAACTAATACATGTGTTCATTTCTATGAATAAGACTCTCCATTTTTTAATCCTCTTTAATGACATTCAACAACTCTTTATTATTTCCATAAAGTTCTGTGAAAATTATCCCTAAATACTTTAAAATTTTGATGTAAGTTTTTCCTTTTCTGTTTGTTACTGGTGAAATGAAACAGCATTAATTTTGTGTGTTTATTGCGTATTCAGCGTTTCCAAACACTTGTCTGCAAATGACCTGGAGTTTTCTATGTAGATAATCATATTATCTGTGAATAATGAGAGCTCTTTTTTCAATTCCTATAGTAATTTTCCTGGCCAGTATCTCTAATACAATGATGAATAGAACTATTGACAGCAAGAAATTTTCTTACACATGATTTTAAAAGGAATGCATTTAACAAGTCATCATTATGTGTGAAATTTGCTATGATCTCTTTGTAATTATTCTTTACAAAATGTAAAGGAAGTTTTGTTCTAATCCTTGTTTACCAAGATTTTTATCATGAATATTGCATTTTATTAAAAGCCTTATATACATCTATTGATGTGATTATATATTTCTCCATCTCCTTAATAACACTAGTTGATTTTTTCTATTAAAAAAAATCTTGGGCTTCCCTGGTGGCGCAGTGGTTGAGAGTCCACCTGCCGATGCAGGGGACACGGGTTCGTGCCCCGGTCCGGGAAGATCCCACATGCCGCGGAGCGGCTGGTCCCGTGAGCCATGGCCCCTGAGCCTGCGCGTCCGGAGCCTGTGCTCCGCAACGGGAGAGGCGAGGCCACAGCAATGAGAGGCCCGCATACCGCAAAAAAAAAAAAAAAAAAAAAAATCTTACATTCCTGAACTAGACATTAATTTCTAAACCAACTGTGTCTTACTTTTGGAAGCAGAAATGAGGGTTTAAGACTCAACCACCACTCCACCCTGACCCGGGAGGGATGGATTGGGAGTTTGGGATTAACAGATGCAAACTATTATGTATAGAATAAACAACAAGGTCCTACTGTGTAGGGAACTACATTCAATATCCTGTGATAAACCATAATGGGAAAGAATATGAAAAAGAATGTATATATATGTATAACTGAATCACTTTGCTGTACAGCAGACATTAACACAACATTGTAAATCAAATATATTTCAATCAAATAAATTTTTAAAAAGACTTAACCACCCCCCGCTCGAAGTGGTTAACCTATCCCATATGATTGTAACCTTCAGCAAGCAGAGAAATATAAGTGATTTTTGGTTTTACATATACCCATCAAACAACTGTATTCATTATTGTGATCCTGAGCAGTACTTTAAAAGGGAATTAGCTATAAGGCATTCTGGAGAAGGCAAAACTATGAAGACAGTAAAAAGATCAGTGGTTTCCAGGGCCTAGTGGGGAAGGGAGCGATGAACAGGCAGGACACAGAGGACTTTTAGGGCAGGGAAAACAGTCTGTATGATATTATAAAGGTAGATACGTGTCATTATATATTTGTCAAAACCATAGACTATACCACACCGAGAGTGAACCCTAATGTAAACTATGGAGTTTGGGTGATGATGATGTGTCAGTATAGGTTCATCAGTTGTAACAAATATACCACTCTGGTGGGAATGTCAAGGAGGCTGTCCACGTATGGAAGCAGGGGTTATGTGCGAACTTTGTATAATTTCCAATCAGTTTTGCCATGAACCTAAAACTGCTATTAAAAATAGTTGTATGTGTGTGTGTGTGTGCTTTTAAGGGAGGGGAGGGTTTGGTTGTTTCATGTTGGAACTGCATATTGGAGTGATTCATGGGCCCTGGGTTTATCTCTAGAATTGACAAATACTGAAACATGTTTAAAACATGCTTTTACACTTTTTTTTTTTTTTTTACTTTGCAAAGGATGGAAGGGGTAGAGGGGAAGGGGAGGGAAAGAGGGATATAAATCATTTTGAATATTACATTTCCATGGTTTGAAACTTTCATACTACATTATTCCTGGAAAATATTCATGTTTGCAAAAGCCTTGTTCGGCTTAAATTTGTACTGCTTTGTTTTTTCAAGAAAACAAAACCAGCTGTAAACAACCCACTCAATGCCACAGATGGGTTAATGTTGCCAGATTTTGTGACACTGTGTACCTGAAATTATTTCTTGAGATTACAATCAAAGTCTTTTTTTTAAGTAGTAGGTATTTTTTTAATATATATGTATTTTATTTATTTATTTATTTATTGGCTGTGCCAGGTCTTAGTTGCGGCATGCAGTCCAGTGGGTAAGGCTCCTTGCTCCCAATGTAGGGGGCCCAGGTTCGATCCCTGGTCAGGGAACTAGATCCCGCATGCATGCCACAACTAAGAGTCCATGTGCCGCAAATAAAGTAAGTCTTTCTGATGATCTCTTTGTTTACTCACTTTTTCTCTATCCTGCTTCTTGCTCTTAGTGAAAGTGAGATATCCCAACCCACAATTTATTGGATTCTGGTTGTTCATTTATTGAGTCCGTAATACATGTGAGGCACCACGCTAAATGCTGTGTTCAGCCCTTCAAGAATCAACTAGAAGACCTCCTCAGAAGTTTAACAACCTGCACTGCCATTTGAACAACATTTTACTCACAGTCTCAAGCCAAAGAAACTATCTGGCAATGCTAACAACAATGCCAGATTCTGCTCTCTGTATAGATGTCACTTACGGAACTAAAAGAATATTTCTGGTAAAGTAACAAACATGAATATTTTTCTTCTAGAGGAAAACTACGAAAAGACTTTTAAGAAACATTTTGGCTCAAAGGAGAATGAATTAGATACCCATCTTTTTAGAAACCCAGCTAGATTAAAAATAAGTAACTTCTTTCTGATTTAAGATTGGGAACATCATTTGGTATCCAGTTGTGAAATTTAGCGTGCCTTGAGGATTCAAGGGATTTCATGAAAGTCTCAAAATGGTTGTCTCCTTTCCAGAGAAGTCAAAAGTTTTTTTGGTTTAAAAAAACTCATGAAACAGAAACTTTGTCTGGTTTGAGAGTCGGTAAGAGTGCTTTCATGAGACAGCTGTGAAACACTGTTCCTGTGTTGTGGAAACGTCTACATTTTGGGCTGCTTTCACATCAAGGCAATCAAGCAGTAAAAGCCTAGAGGCATCCCAGAGTTTTTCCAGGGAGTGTTTCATATCTGGATCCATTGAGGCTTCCCTTCCTGCTATTAGGTAAATATTATATTGTTTTTAAAGAAAGGACAGAAACTAAGTATGCTAGATTTAAGATTGTTTCATCCTTTTCCAGCATATTTGCTTGCGTGTGAAGAAACGAATCAAGAAACAACATAAAATGCTTGGCAAATTTTCAGCACAATTTTCTTAAAGCAGAGGGAAAAAACTGTGTAAAGAATTCCTTGTCAAAGGATATTTAGAGAGCCGTGGAAGAAAGACTGTGCGATTTGAAGGAGACCGTCCGAGATTCATGAAAACTTTGGACCTCAGTTGCCTTATCTGTGTATTAGGTATAATAAAGGACTTCTTTGAGAGGCAGGACTAAATAAAATTGCCTATATGAAAACGTCTAGCATAGTGTCTGCCTTACAACGGAAGTTTAAAAAATGTTAATTTTTTCGAAAGGACAAAATACCCATGAGAAATACCAACTGCTATTCCCGTTGCCATGAGAAGGAGGGCCTGGGGAAAATCTGGACATTCTTGGATTTCTTTCTTTAATACTATTTTACTCAGCCTATGTCTATCTTCCTAAGAGGAATAAGAAGTTGTATTTATTAGGGCATTTTCCATGGCAAGTGAGAGAAACCCAGCTCCATCTAGGTTAAGTAAAAGGGTGATAACTGGCTCATACAACTGGCAAGCCCATGCGTGCATCTGGCTTCAGGCACAGGGTCTCAAATGTGGTCAGTTCTTTGCTTCCCCATCTCTCAGCCCCAATGAGTTCGGTGAGTCCCTTTTAAAGAAAAAAATTATTCTGACACTTGTTAACATTATAAGGAAGACTTTATTCAACACTATTGCAGTAGAGGAGAGAGACTGGGCTGAACTCCTAATACAACAAGGATGAGTGAGGATTTATAGCTTATGTATTGAGGTGCTCCTATGGTGGGTCCAAGGGCTTAGACATCAAAAGTGGAGGATGAGAAACTTGATCAGAAATCAAGTGGGGGGCGGGGGGGGGTGGCGGTGAGATTCTCAATAAACAGACTTAGGAGGATTTTTGCTAAGACTGGGCTACGCAGGCCAGCAAGGAAAGGATGGACACAGAAGGCCAAGGTTGAGGCCCAGTTGAGAAGAGGGCTCAGAGGGGTCTAATTAAAGTTGGCTCAAGGAGAGAATCTTTGTCACCCTCTACGTGCCGGTCAAGATTTACATCCTTCTAGTCTAGCAAAGTGAAGAACAAACATTGATCTTTCCTAAGATCTCTGGTTAAAAATTATTCTGATTAGTCTGGTATGGTCACCCCATGCCCATCTTTTAACCAATCACCACGTCTACTGTAATGCACCATGATGGGTCAAGCTTGGCTTATGTTTCCTCTCCTGTAAGTGACAAAGAGCCCCACTGAGACCATACAGAAGAGAGGAGAAGAGTCTCACAGGAGCCAGAAAAACGAAGAGGGACAAACATGCCAGTCACTCAAAATGTGTGGTTGTCACAGAATATCACATTTATCGTATACATTTTCTACGAGACTTTGAATTCATAATAACAAATAGAAATAGTGATAAGAGGGAGTATTTTAGATGTAGTTCACATACCCGCAACACATGATGCTTTGAACTATTGTATTTCCTTTCCTTACCTCCCAGAAAAATAAAACCCCAGCTTCTCTGCCTGCTCTCCCCACCCAGGCAACTCTTCCATCTGCATGCAATGGACTACTCTTAGCTCTTAATTCTATTCGAGAAAGCCCTGCCCATCCTCTAGGGCCTCATTAAATGCCTTCCCCAACATGGTGCTTTTCTAATCGATATGGTGCATGTCTCATCCCTCCTCAACACTCACAACCCCACCACCCCCTTAGATTGTGACTTCTTCGAGAGTTACGTCTCCTGTAATGTGGCGTACATCTTAGACAGCGTCAACATGGTTCCACGATTAAAGCAAAAATTCAAATAAAATTTGCTTAATGAACTAATATTAATTCCCATTGCTTAGGAATGCATTCTGAGTGTATAAACCCTTAGCTCTTGTCTTTTTTTTTTTTTTTTTTTGCGGTACGCGGGCCCCTCACTGCTGTGGCCTCTCCCGTTGCGGGGGCAGCAATGAGAGCAGCAGTGAGAGGTGGGGCTGAAAACGGGGAGATTAATTTAAGGTTTGTATAAGGAACAGCTGGCACCCACATCCACTGAAGCAAGGCATTCCTAAAGAAATAATCAAAGGGTTCCTCTTGGGGAAAAAAATCAAACCTATGAATAGCTTTTTTTTTTTTGCGGTACGTGGGCCTCTCACTGCTGTGGCCTCTCCCATTGCGGAGCACAGGCTCCGGACGCGCAGGCCCAGCTGCTCCGCGGCACGTGGGATCCTCCCGGACCGGGGCACGAACCCGTATCCCCTGCATCGGCAGGTGGACTCTCAACCACTGCGCCACCAGGGAAGCCCAGCTCTTGTCTTTTTCCAAAGCTTTACCTTAACACTGAATCACTATTTATTTAGGTGTTCACATATACGACCATTTGTAGGTATATTAAGAGGATCGTTTAAGTCACTCTGTTAGTCCTTTGGAACTCTGTCTTATCACAGAGCAAGAATTCAACTGGGAATCAGAAGACCTGGCTTCCAGAACCAGCGTTGTCACCTACGAAGTGCAGGTAAAATTTAGTGCTGCAATGTTATCTGTAACTTGTGGGATACTTTTATGGCTCTAAAACAATTCTCTGGTTTCTTATTGTTCTCTGTGAAACTGTTATAGGTCCTCCAAACTGCCTACTGCTTCCTGATGTAACAGATATTTACATCTGTATTACACTAAATACTTTATCTTGAGCTTTCACAACAACTGCATTTAATTTTCATGACAGTGCTTCCTGGTAGGTATTATTTTCCCCATTTTAATGATAAGAACACTGAGGTTCAGGGAGGTGCCATGACTAGTAAGTAGAATATCAAGTCTTGGACCCAAATCGTTCCGACTCCAAGTCTGGTGCTCCTTTCACTACAATGTCAGGAAACGACCTAGGAGGACATTTTTGGGTGATTTTGTATAAGATGAACAAGAATATAAATCAGAATATCCATGACAAGACTTTGGTCTGATCACTAGAGAAAGGCAGGTAGGACTCAGATCACACGGCCTTGGTTCTCATGATGACTTGGAGTAAGAACTGGTCTCTGGGAGTGAAAAGGGGATGATGTGTGGACTCTCTTAGCCCGCATTTGGTTATATTTTGAATGAAATTAGAGATGATTTGCAAAGATGCAGAAGATCAAACAAAAGTGCACTTGAAGGACCCTCCAGGCAGGAGGACACTGGTGCACAAACACACGACTCTGTTTATAACCTTGGAATGCTGATTTGGAACCTAAGAGCATTTTCCTTTGGATGAGCACCCCTACTTCACCTCCCCTCCCCCCACCTCGAGCCTCTTCTCCTCCTCCCAAGCAGCCAGTCTAAACAGAGGCCTGACATTTCTTTCAGAATTGCTCTCCATGGAGGCACTCCCCTAGGGATTATCAATTTTCCTGGAACTTTGAAAGAAACTCACTAAACAGGCCTCTACTCCTTTTTCATCTGTATTTCTTGAGGCTATTTTATCCTCATCATTGTTATTGATGATCCCTGGGATTTGAGCTGAATAAGATCTAAGACCACAAACCCAGCCCCCGACATGAACCAGCAAAGCCCCACTCCCCACTGTTTACTGTCACCCAACTGGTGGGACCTTCAAGCTATTTCTTTGAAATCAATATGTTTAATATGGGCCAGTGGCATGATGTTCAGAGAGAGAGTTTCGTAGTAGGTGGAAAAAGGAAAGGCAGTGAGGGGAGGTTCCCACCATCTGTGAGGAACAACTGAGGAAATAAATTTAGTAGCAAATTTATACAACAGTAATGACCATTAAGCCATTTCAGCTACAAGAACTGAGCCAAAATGAAATGAAAATAAAGAGGGAAGTAATGAAGATGAACTACGTTTCAAGTATCTCATGTTCAGATGTTTTGTATCTTCAGAATTTGACTGGTTAACTCTCATTCTGATCTGATCTTGCACATGCCTCTAAAAAGATGGGGGAGGGATAGATTGGGAGTTTGAGATTAGCAGATGCAAGCTATTATATACAGAATGGAAAAACAACAAGGTCCTACTGTAGAGCACAGGGAACTCTATTCAATATCCTGGGATAAACCATCATGGTAATTTCTGTACAGAAGAAATTAACACAACATTGTAAATCAACTATACTTGAACAAAGTAAATTTTTTTGATTAAAAGAAACATAAAAAATAAATTTAAAAATGAGGGAACTCAAATTTCCCGAACATCTACAATATGTCAGCCAAATGAAAGAACACAGGAATTTGTGTTTGTGTGTTGGGAATGGGGCGTTCCTCACATACACTCTTCAGAAAGAACAGTAGGTGCCTCCCTCAAGATTGCAACTAACATGGCTTTGGCCTTGAGCAAGTTACTTATTCTCTCTGACCCTCAGTTGCCCCACATGTCAAATCAATGTAGTTATACCAGCTTCAGAAAGTCCTGGTAGGGCTTCCCTGGTGGCGCAGCGGTTGAGAGCCCGCCTGCCGATGCAGGGGACACGGGTTCGTGCCCCGGTCCGGGAAGATCCCACGTGCCGCGGAGCGGCTGGGCCCGTGAGCCATGGTTAGTGAGCCTGCGCGTCCGGAGCCCGTGCTCCGCAACGGGAGAGGCCACGGCAGTGAGAGGCCCGCGCACCGCAAAAAAAAAAAAAAAAAAAAAAAAAAAAAAAGTTCTGGTAAGTAATAAATGAGATAAGTGTGGAGAACACCCAGTCCAGTTCCAAGTGAATGGGTGATCAATTACAGATAGATGTTATATTTGTATTGCTGTTAGTGAAAGTTCTATATGTCAATATCTAAATGCATATCAATATTTAGAACCAAGTCTAGTTCTGTATGTCGATATTTGAATATCTGTATGCCAATACTTAGATATCTGCAGGTCAAAATCCACAACCGAGGACCCTGCCACCATTCTTCCATCCAGGCATGTGGACTGAGGATTTCTTAGCTAATAAATTGTGGGTCAAGAAACTAGGAAAACATAATACAGAACACCTCTGTTATCTGGACTACATTTCACTTGCCTTTCAGTTGGAGAACCAAGGCCCAAATGACATTAAACCAGTTATAGTAAGTGCTAAAGAAGATATATATTTTTGCATCAAATATATGGGACCTTAATACATATATCTGGCTTTAATTGATAAATATGTTCATATACCTTATATTTTAACAAGCTGCTCTTACGTAAAGACCACATGTGATAGGCTGAATAATGACCCCAAAGATGTCCACATCCTAATCCCCCGAACCTCTATCTTACCTAACATGGCAAAAGGGGCTTTGCAGATGTGATGAAGTTAAGGATCTTGACCTGGAGAGATTATCCTGGATTATTCAAGTGGGCTCAATATAATCATAGAGGCCCGTGGAGGTAGAGGTGGGGGAGAGGGAGAGAGAAAGACATAAGGATGGAAGCAGAGTTCAGAGAGGAGAGAAGATGCTTCACTGTTGCTTTTGAAGATGGACAAAGGAACCATGGGCCAAGGAAAGTGAGCAGCCTCCAGAAGCTGGAAAAGGTAAAGAAATAGATTGTCCCATAGAGCCTCCA
Source organism: Physeter macrocephalus (assembly GCF_002837175.3). Classification (NCBI taxonomy): domain Eukaryota; kingdom Metazoa; phylum Chordata; class Mammalia; order Artiodactyla; family Physeteridae; genus Physeter; species Physeter macrocephalus. Next base: position 153,630,721 of record NC_041220.1, on the reverse strand, counting down.
GGAGGTATGCAGCCCCGTGGACCTATTTAAGACTTGTGACCTCCAGAACTGTAAGATACTAAATCTGTGGTGCATCAAGCCACTAAATTTGTGGTATTTTGTTACAGAAGCCAGTAGAAACTAATCCACTGCAGAAATCTGATGTGACTCATGCTTCTCGGTGAGAACCATGGAAATGTAAATAGCCAGGCCTTGCATTTCTCTTTTTGGCCAAGGGGAGGTGTTTGTCACCCATTTGTACCTCGATGATTTGGAGATTGTGATGATATACTGGCAAACTGTCTAGCAAACGTCACCACAGCATGACTCTGTCATTATTTTTACCACACTGTATGCAAATAAAGGTATCTTGAAACAAAGATTCCATGTAAACATGACCTGGACTTTTCAATGCCTATGATCATCTGCAAAATCTCTTGTCTGCAATTCAGATGAGCGGTTTAATAGAGCAGGTTGGGTCACAATTTATAAGAAACACAGAGATAATTGGGGGCAGCCATAACCTCCTACTCCTGGTCCCCAAGGCATAACAGAAATGCAAAAAATTAACAAACACAGCTACTTTCTCATGATAGTATTTCCGTTCCCTGTAACTCCCAGTCACTCGGTGTTTCCCTCTGCTTGTGCTATTTTTCAAGAATGTCCACCCACTCCCCTTTCCCCACGGTGATCTCTCTCTTGCCCATTTTCTCTTCATACTGGGTGTTATTTGACAGAAGAAGAATCTTCTGGCAGAGGAGGGGTCTAGAAGAAATCTTGCCTGGTGCTATAGAAAACATTTGGCTGACTCCTTTGGGGTAAATGTGATCCTAAAAGAAAATTTCCCAGGCCTTTTTGCAGGCTTTTCTGAAACATTTTCTGGCACTAAAAGTAAACTTATGGATTCCAGGCCCTTCTGTGGGATCTTTGATCTAGGACTGCACCAGAAAGTGCATTCTCTATGCATTATGCATTTCCTAATTTGCTGTCCCCTGGTCCATTTCCTCTAATCCTCAGTCAGTGCAGACTTTCCCTGGCTCTGTTGATTTACTCTCCTGTCAGATCCCTCACTCCCTCCCTCCTTTCTGTCTTGCCTTTCCTCCTCTCTCCCTTTCTTTCTCTTTCATGTTCTCACTTTTTCTGTCTTCTTCTTTTTCACTTTCTCTCTTTCTCCCTCTCTGCTTTGATCCAGGCCCTATAGAGCAGGTTTTCTTAACCTTCAAAGGCAGAGGGCTTATCATGAGACTTCACGGGAACAAGTCGATTTTCCAAGGCGCGTGGTCGGTCATGAGTGTTGGTAGCTTCACGAGGGCCCTGGAGAGTTTTTAACAGACTCTCTCGTTGGAATTAGCCCTTAGAAGCTTAGTGTCACCTGCTAAAAGGGAGGCCCACAGATGGTGATTCTGAGGGATTTACACCCCTATTAACTTCACAGACCAGATTCTAGGTAAGGAAATGCCCACGTGCACAAGAAGAAATAAATTACTAAATAAGGTGGCATCAAATGGCTAGGCTGGTTCTTTTGCAATCTTAAGTTTAATACAGGAAAATCAGACACTTTGTCCGGAGCAACAGGAGAGTGTAGAGGTTTGTGACTTAGGTCTGCCTTCTCAGGGCAGTTGAATTCCTGTTTTGCCACTAACAAGGCTTGCAACTTTGGGACTTCCCTGGTGGCGCAGTGGTTAAGAATCTGCCTGCCAGTGCCGGGGACACAGGTTCGAGCCCTGGTCCGGGAAGATCCCACATGCCGCGGAGCAACTAAGCCCGTGAGCCACAACTACTGAGCCCACGTGCCACAACTACTGAAGCCTGTGCGCCTAGAGCCCGTGCTCCGCAACAAGAGAAGCCACCGCAATGAGAAGCCCGCGCACCTCAACAAAGAGTAGCCCCCGCTCGCCGCAACTAGAGAAAGCCCGTGTGCAGCAACGAAGACCCAACGCAGCCACAAAAAAAAAAAACCCTTGCAACTTTGAACAAGCTCATTCAATTCTCTGAGCCTAGTGTCCTCCTCTAAAAAAGTCCAGGTAGTGGTTTACTTGCCTCACAGTATTGTTCTGAGAATTAGATTAGAAAGGGCATGGAAAATGCATAACATGGTGTCTGCCCCAGAATAAGACCTAATATTTGTTAGCCACTATTAATCTATCCTTAGGGAACGTCTCAATCCGTTTGGGCTGCTGTAACAAAATACCACAGACTAGGTGGCTTATAAACAACAGAAATTGACTTCTCACTGTTCTGGAGCCTGGAAGCCCAAGATCAGGGTGCCAGGATGATCAGGTTGGGGAAGGCCTCTTCCAGCTTGCAGACTGCTGACTTCAGCTATGTTCTCACCTGGTGGAAGGGGTGAGGGAGCTCTCTGGGGTCTCTTTTATCAGGGCACTAATCCCATTCATGAGGGCTCCACCCCCATGACCTAATCACCTCCCAAAGGCCCCACCTGCTAATACCATCACATTGGGGATTAGGATTTCAACATATGAATTTGGGGGGGGGACACAAACATTCAGATCATAGCAGGGAAGTTAAAAGAAACCACTTTTTAGCTCTTCCATGCTTACATATTTAATTTAATACCCATAATAACTCTACCCGGTACATAATGTGAAGTCAGAAACTCTGAAAAGTCTGAAACCTTATTCTATTTGACCTGATGGGAGGCACGAGGCTCTCAGAACTGGAGAACAATTTATTACTCAAGGCAAAACCAGCCAGAGCAGCATCCTAGCACCAGTTTCCCAAGCCCTCATTCCCGTGGGGTGATGGAATGAAAGCCAAATGTTACCTGCGCATGCAACAGGGCTGCAGCCTCTAAGAAGAACCCCCAAATTAGGAGACCCTTAGCTTCTATAGCCTGCCGGCACATCTGCCCATCATCCCCTCCGAAAAACAGAAAGATGACTCAGGAAGCAAATCTCATCCGTCTGGGGGTTGGGCGGGTGTCTCTAGCTTCCTTACCCTGATCACAAAGCAAATGGCTCTGAGGTCAGGCTCTAAATCTCTCTGACATTAGGGAGATGCTATCTCAGCTTCAGAGACCTTTGCTCAGAAAACCTGAACCCTGTGGAAACATGGGAATAGTCATGGAGAATTGTCTCCCAGCTGGTATCACCCATGTTATACAGACATAATGCTGGGTGTTCCTCTTCGGGTCAGGAGTAGGAGACACTAAGGCTGAGTCATTAGGCCAACTCTGCTTCTTTCATTTGTCCCCAGAAGCAGTAAATAGTATTATTTATTGTATTTGTAAGAGCCAAGTCTTAAAGTGCTTAATTCATCTGAACCATTTGGGCGTGCTGGGGAAAGGAAACTAGGCTATACAGTAATCAAGTCAGCCCATGGAGATTCTCTTGCAACATACCCCTAACTTTTGGACTTACTTCTTCCTTCTCCAACCCTAAACTGACCTTTTATCTGTTCCGTTTCCTCAGGGCATTTAAAAATAATATTAAAAATAAATTGTTGGGCTTCCCTGGTGGCGCAGTGGTTGCGCGTCCGCCTGCCGATGCAGAGGAACCGGGTTCGCGCCCCGGTCTGGGAGGATCCCACGTGCCGCGGAGCGGCTGGGCCCGTGAGCCATGGCCGCTGAGCCTGCGCGTCCGGAGCCTGTGCTCCGCAACGGGAGAGGCCACAACAG
>NC_041220.1:153623704-153626883 GCF_002837175.3 Physeter macrocephalus | reverse complement strand
GTGCTCCGCAAGGGGAGAGGCCACAACAGAGGGAGGCCCGCGTACCACAAAAAAAATAAAAAAATAAAAAATAAATTGTCGTAACTTTTTTCCCTACTAAGTTACAGAGTTGAGGTGAGTCTGAAACCATTGCGTTTTAGAGCTGGCAGACACTTTAGAAAAGCGTCTCATATTCTTTACAATTTTTTTAATTGAAGTAAAGTTGCTGTACAATACATGTTACAGGTGTACAATATAGCAATTCACAATTTTTAAAGGTTAGCCTCCATTTAGAGTTATAAAATATTGACTATATTCCCCATGCTATGCAATATATCCTTGTAGCTTATTTTATACCTAATAGTTTGTACCTCTTAATCCCCTCCCCCTTTCTTGCCCCTCCCCCTTCCCTCTCCCCACCGGGAACCGCTAGTTTGTTCTCTATAACTGTGAGTCTGCTTCTTTTTCATTATATTCACTAGTTTGTTGCATTTCTTAGATTCCACACATAAATGATAGCACACAGTATTTGTCTTTGTCTGAATGATTTCACTTAGCATAATGCCTTCCACATCCATCCATCTTGCTGCAAATGGCAAAATTTCATTCTTGTTTACTGCTGAGTAGTATTCCATTATATATATTCTAATTATATATATATACTAATACTAATAAATATATTCCATTATATATATATATGTATATATATCACCTTTTGTTTATCTATTCACCTGCTGATGGACATTTAGGTTGCTTCCATATCTTGACAATTGTAAACAGTGCTGCTATGAACACTGGGGTGCATGTATCTTTTCGAATTAGTGTTTTTGTTTTTTTTAGGTATATACCCAGGAGTGGAATTGCTGGATCATATACAGTGACTCAGAGAGCAAAATCCCTGAGAACAACTAATCCAATTTTATAGTTAATCAACATAATTTCAAGTGGTTAATAGAAATAATTGCAGGTAGTTATGAGAGATATGGTCCTAAAATTAAGACAGAAATGTTTAGTGCGTTCTGTTGTAGAACCAGCTCAGTGGCTTACGCAGCGGGCACACAAATATCCATGCTCCTATCTCTGCATAAATGGTTCTCATCCTTCGTTTCCTTTCATTTAACCAGTTGTATAGTTTCACTTCTGTTTAATCTTTTTACAGTGACAGCTGAAGGTTACATCTCAGAATGTAGAGGTCCGACTTAAGTGTGGTACTTAAATTCTAATAATAATGAAAAATAACTCATCTGTGAGAACCCTTTTGGAAAAGATCACTGACGGAGAAAATTGTTCTTGACTGTGTGAAGAGCACTGCTCGGCTCCACCGACGGGCAGTCATGACGCATGGGAGAAAAATCACCATTAGCTATCAGATAACATCCTTCCAGATGCCATCAAAATTCCCTCTCATCTTCCACAAGTACAGTACTCTGTTCCTCACCACCTGTTTCATTCGAATTAGCTGCCAGAGAGAGGAAAGGAATGGTGTTCATTTCACTGCTCTGAAATTGCCCAGAGGTCAGGCTTTATAATGCAAACTATTTGAATTTTGTATATTTCTTGAAGTGGGAACATCAAAGGGAATGCAAGACAGACAACAGCCCTAGGTTTTATCCCCCTTCTGGCTAATCTGATGCACAGGCAGTGCTCCTTCGCATGGCGGCGCAGGACCATAAATGACCGTGGAGGCTGGAACTGTGCCAACTGAACCTAACCATCATCGTTTTTAATAGTTTGACACTGATGTCAATTACAAAGTGTGCCAAACTATTAAAAACTCTTATTGTCCGTTATAAATGCATAGGGAAATAAAACACAGCATAACTATTATTTACTTGGTACACTCTAATTCTAATAAAACGTTAGAAACATTAAGAATCAAACTGTTGGGCTTCCCTGGTGGCGCAGTGGTTGAGAGTCCGCCTGCCGATGCAGGGGACACGGGTTCGTGCCCCGGTCCGGGAAGATCCCACATGCCGCGGAGCGGCTGGGCCCGTGAGCCGTGGCCGCTGAGCCTGCGCGTCCGGAGCCTGTGCTCCGCAACGGGAGAGGCCACAACAGTGAGAGGTCCGCGTACTGCAAAAAAAACCACAAAAAACAAACAAAAAAAACAAACAAAAAAACCCCAAAAATGTGTATTTCCTAGAAAAAAAAAAGAAAGTGTTTTACTTGTTTGTAAACCATTTCACTCATGATGGAGTATCTTTTCTACACCTTGGAAAACTGTCATACTCCTTTTTAAATGCGGACCTGCTTCCAACATTCTATCCTTTGTCCCTTCAATATCATGAAGTACCTCTGAGAGTTCCTTCAGTGAACTTTTTTGCCAGCATCACTTCCTCTGGGACATCTTCATCCTTTTCATCACAACCACTTTGCTCATTTATGTTGCTCTGTTTCCCTTCACTAGGTTTCTCTGGTTGCTTACCTCAAGTCTCTTAAATGGTGGCAGCACCAGTATTTCCGCGGTCAGCTTTCTCTTCTGAAATTCCATTCATGTGTGATTTGCATTTCATATCACTTTTCACTTCTTTGCTGCACTTGCTTTTTTGTTGGGCAATTCCCTCTTTCAGTTGTCCATTTTGTATAATATCATGTGGATTTATCACTTGGGGACAAGGAGACTACACAACTACATGCATTGCTGTCTGTGTGTGAATGACAGATGCACAGATAAAGAGAGTCTGAAAGAAGCGATGGCCAACTAGCCAAATGCCCAACACACCAAATGATCAATAGGTTTAAATGCAATTACCTGAAGGATCAGTTTGCAAAATGATTGATTTGCCAAATGACCAACTGATTGAATTCGCCAAAATTACTCATTGTCTAAAACCTTCCCTTAAGGGATAGTCTTCTTGAATGTATTTAATGAAAGACTTGATGTTTAGGATCATATTCTTCTTAACTATGGTAAATAAAAACACTGAATAACTGTTTTGGAATATATTCAATATATTCATAATATAAAATATTCATAATTATTAATATATTCAATAAAGAACTTCACTAGCATGGTTTTCCACAAATATTCATGGAAAATGTATTCATGAAGTCAAAACCACCCTAAAACCCAGAACTTTTGACAAGTTACTGTGTCTAGGGAAAATACAGGAATTGACTAGACTCAAGAAGAATATTCTTTTTTTTTTTTTTTTTTTTTTTAAGCGGTACGCGGGCCTCTCACCACTGTGGCCTCTCCC
>NC_041220.1:153622902-153623685 GCF_002837175.3 Physeter macrocephalus | reverse complement strand
CGCGTCCCCTGCATCGGCAGGCGGACTCTCAACCACTGCGCCACCAGGGAAGCCCAAGAAGAATATTCTTCAAGTGTTTTGTAAGTAAACTTTTAAACTTTGATGAATCAGCCACTAGGCATTAGGTGACTCGCCCATTGGCCAACTGGTTTTCAGCACATTGTCTCCGAGGCTACCTCTCTGTCCCCTCCACCCTCCCTCCTCAAGGCTGGTTTTGGTGTCCCAGCTGTTTGCCCCCTGGTGGCCTGTGGTCCTCTCTCAGGGTATTCTTGCGCTTTTTTTTTTTTTTTTTTTTTTTTTTGCGGTACGCGGGCCTCTCACCGCTGTGGCCTCTCCCGTTGCGGGGCACAGGCTCCGGACGCGCAGGCTCAGCGGCCACGGCTCACGGGCCCAGCCGCTCCGCGGCATGTGGGGTCTTCCCGGACCGGGGCACGAACCCGCGTCCCCTGCATCGGCAGGCGGACTCTCAACCACTGCGCCACCAGGGAAGCCCAAGAAGAATATTCTTCAAGTGTTTTGTAAGTAAACTTTTAAACTTTGATGAATCAGCCACTAGGCATTAGGTGACTCGCCCATTGGCCAGCTGGTTTTCAGCACATTGTCTCCGAGGCTACCTCTCTGTCCCCTCCACCCTCCCTCCTCAAGGCTGGTTTTGGTGTCCCAGCTGTTTGCCCCCTGGTGGCCTGTGGTCCTCTCTCAGGGTATTCTTGCGCTTTTTTTTTTTTTTTTTTTTTTTTTTTGCGGTACGCGGGCCTCTCACCGCTGTGGCCTCTCCCGTTGCGG
>NC_041220.1:153610091-153622850 GCF_002837175.3 Physeter macrocephalus | reverse complement strand
AACCCGCGTCCCCTGCATCGGCAGGCGGACTCTCAACCACTGCGCCACCAGGGAAGCCCCTCTTGTGCTGTCTTTAACCTTGCTTAAATGTCTGCTTTCCCCTTTCCACTACAAGCTCCATCTAGCACAGAATCAATCCCATTTCCATGGGTAACATTACTGACCTCTTCCTCCGTGCCAGGCACCTCACTGGTGCTTTATATGAATCACTTCATGTATCCTTCATGCATTCCCATGACGTGGGTGAAATTACTGTTACCACTTTACAAATAAGGAAACTGAGGCTGAAGGCACATAGCAAATACCTGATAAAGGAGAATCCAGAACCTGCTTAGCAACTTCTCAGCATTAGGAATTCCATAAACATGTGTTGACTTAATGAAGCACTTACTAATGTTCATTCATAGAGCCGTGGCTTGGAAATCTATTGTGTGCCAGGAACTTCTGTCTACATTGTCTCCATGCAGTACAAGCAGGGTCCTTTTACTCCAAGAAGGGCTTTGGGCTGGGCCCCTAGGAATAATCTCTGGAACCCACTGCAGAACTAGTGTTGCATGAGTGTTGCTAGCTCTTTCTTAATCAGGAAAAGTGGAGACCAGGAAGCAATCTCTGGAACCGTTGGCTCTGTTCTCATCCCCATTTTACAGTTATGGAAGCCAAGGCATGGACGAGTAACACACCCACAGTCACACAATTTCTCTCTGAGTCTGATCTTCAGACTTAATCACTACCCTTTATTTCATCACTCAGTCTTTTTTCAACTAACATATATAGAGCATCTTCTCAGGTGAGAGCCTATGCGAGGAGCTGAGGGGACAAAGCTAAGAACCAGATGCTAGTTTTACAATGTGTGCCCTCCAGTTGCATGGCTGCAACATATCAATAAGCCATCTGGCTCTGGGTCTCCACTCTTGACTATTCTGAGTCCTGACACTAGAGATAACTCACTTGTTTTCATTTCTTTGGGTACTTCTAAGCCGTACTTTTCCAGAGCAATGAGTAATATTTCAAGTTTATTTCTGAAACCTGTTAGCTTTTCTTCTCCTGCTGCGAAATGGTTTCCCAGGAAGATTCCAAGCGTTTCAAAGGCATAATTTACACAGAGAGCTTAAGAGTTCACATCAGCTGATGGCTCATGGTTGCCTTTGCTTTGCTTTGCTTTTCAAACAGTAGAAGGGGGTCAAGTAGGCATTTCAAAATAGCTAAAGTCCAGGGAAATGGAAATTGCTTCAAATTAAGACAAATATTTACTAGGGTGATTTTTAAACCTTCCAAATGTTGAAATAGCAGAGAAGGAAAATGGATTCTGGTGACAATGTATTTGCTATTAGTTCTTGGTTGCATGTGGCAAAAATCCAGGTGGTTTAGGCAGGAAAAGGATTTATTTTAAGGATACGGGTGTCTTATAGAACCAAAGGAAGGGATGAAGTTGGGCCTCAGGGAGGGAATATAAACAAGAACCAGAAAGGAGGCCAAAAAAAAAAGGCTGAGGGGTGTGTATGTGAATGTGTGTGTATGCACACGTGTACATGCATACATATCCGTGTTGATTGGCTTTTCCTGCTTCTCCATCCATGTGGCAGAATATGGCTAACCTGACAAGACCCTCAACTTAAATACTACCATTCTGGGCTTCCCTGGTGGCACAGTGGTTAAGAATCCGCCTGCCAGTGCAGGGGACATGGGTTTGAGCCCTGGTTCGGGAAGATCCCACGTGCCGCGGAGCAACTAAGCCCCTGCGCCACAACTACTGAGCCTGCGCTCTAGAGCCCGCGAGCCACAACTACAGAAGCCTGTGCGCCTAGAGCCCGTGCTCTGCAACAGGAGAAGACACTGCAATGAGAAGCCCGCGCACCGCAACCAAGAGTCGTCCCCCGCTCGCCACTAGAGAAAGCCCGCGCGCAGCAACGAAGACCCAACGCAGCCAACACATACATACATATATACATACTACTATGCCAAGAACACTCAGAGCTCAACTGTCTTTTAGTACCAAATTAAGTTCCCAGGAGAAAATCTCACTGGACATGGGTTTGAGCCCTGGTTCGGGAAGATCCCACGTGCCGCGGAGCAACTAAGCCCCTGCGCCACAACTACTGAGCCTGCGCTCTAGAGCCCGCGAGCCACAACTACAGAAGCCTGTGCGCCTAGAGCCCGTGCTCTGCAACAGGAGAAGACACTGCAATGAGAAGCCCGCGCACCGCAACCAAGAGTCGTCCCCCGCTCGCCACTAGAGAAAGCCCGCGCGCAGCAACGAAGACCCAACGCAGCCAACACATACATACATATATACATACTACTATGCCAAGAACACTCAGAGCTCAACTGTCTTTTAGTACCAAATTAAGTTCCCAGGAGAAAATCTCACTGGCCCATTGGGTCAAGTGTACAAACCTGATCCAGTCAATTTTAGCCAGAGTGGGCATGGTCACATGTCATAATCGAGGCTGCTAGAGGGTCATCCATAAATCCAATATTCCAGGGCTTCCCTGGTGGCGCAGTGGTTGAGAGCCCGCCTGCCGATGCAGGGGACGCGGGTTCGTGCCCCGGTCCGGGAGGATCCCACGTGCCGCGGAGCGGCTGGGCCCGTGAGCCGTGGCCGCTGAGCCTGTGCATCCGGACCCTGTGCTCCGCAACGGGAGAGGCCACAACAGTGAGAGGCCCGCGTACCGACAAAAAAAAAAAAAAAAAAAAAAAAATCCAATATTCCAACGAATATGTATTAAGTGCCTAGTGGACCAGATGCTGGAAAAAAGCAGTGACCACCGGGACAAACGTTTGCACTCTTGAGGACAGTTCTCAAAGGGAGAGGATAGCTTGTGACCAGAAACTCCCCAAAAGACTTCTACCACACAGTTTGTAAGTTTTTAAAATTTGTTTTCCATGGTGAAAACTCACTACCTCATAGAGTTTCCCTAAGATCCTAATTCCTAATCTTAATCTTTAGCCTTTATGCATTCATTCACTCCTTTCCTTCAATAACATTTATTGTGTATTAGATGCTGAGGAGAGTAGGATGCCCTAGTCTTGAAGGGCTTCAGTCCCTTAGGAGGAATTCAGACTTGTGAACAAAATTCGGCAAGACATTCATTAACATACAAGGACAGACATATATATGAGAAATATTGGGGAACCAAGAGTCAATGAGGTCTACTCAATCCTGTGGCCAGGAAGGGCTGAAAAGGTGATTTTTTTGTTGTTCTGCTTTTATTTCAAAGGTACTTGAAAGAATATCATGAAAGCCTAAATACCTAAAAAAGCCTAATGTACACCATACATTAGCAGAGCTGGAATCTCTGGAGTCTTGAGTTTCATTTTAATGACATACCACGTTCTAACCGTACTCAGAAATGCCCTCTAACCTCTATTATCCCTCTCACCCTCTGGTGGGTCAAGGCTGAGAGTATGGTTGGTGTTCTTTAATCCTTCCCAACTATGACGAAGACATCAACCACTCAGTGCTTCAGACTGGGATCTTGGGTTGGGCCCCACTGAAGAGCTAAACCATTTGCAACTCTCCTCTAGAAGGGTAGCATGCATCTGCCTGCACTCAAGCAAGAGTCTCTAATACCACCCCTCAAAACGCCTTAGCAGTTCCTAAAATGTCTTTTTTAATTAACCAATCATAATACAGTAAGTCCCCTACCTACGAATGAGTTCAGTTCCACTTGTAGAGGATGTACACACGTGACAATATACGCCAGACACGTGAACTAACTTACGTGATTGGATATGCAAACGCATATTTGCATCTTTGAAAGTTCGCAACTTGCAGGTTCGTAAGTAGGGGACTTACTGTATTTAATTTTCCATAAACACCACTTTCTTTTTCAATAGAAACATCTAAGTTTCAGTCTAGACCTCCTTCACACTGTGAATTAAAGACTCTTCTACATCACTCTGGGCTCAGTCATGAGGTTTTATGATGTCATTTTATCATGTTCTGTTTTGATGCATCATTTCAAAGACTGATGTTCTTTCGTTATTTGGGGTATTTTCTTTCTACCAAGCTCTCATTCTGCAAGCTTGGTGCAGATATTACAATAAGGCATAAGAAGAAAACAAAGTCGCATCACTATAAGTTTCATACTCTTTCCTTAGAGAACTGGTTCTCAAACTTCAGTGTGCATCAAAAACGCTTGGAGGGCTTATTAAAACACAGATTTCTGGGCTCCATCCCCAGCATTTCTGATTTACAAAGTCTGGGATGAACTTCAAGAACTTTATCTCTAACAAGTTTCCAGGTGGTACCAATGCTGTGGCCAGGGCCACACTTTGAGAACCACTCGCCTCAGATCTTCTCTAAATAGTTTCTTGAAACATCAAGGGCTTGAAGGTGACCAGCTGTACCTTCAGGAGTAACAATTATGGCATAGCACATTCTGCTAAATGTATTTTCAGCTGATCAGATGAATTAACTGTCCATGGAACCCATTAAAAATTTATGGCTAATTGTGTTAACTAGAGATGTCTTGTATGAATATTCAAGAAAGTTTTACCAGCCTTGTATCAGCACAAAAATCTACATTCACCTTTCATGCAAGTATAATTATACCTTTGGGAAAGAAAATATATACACCATGTTGTAACTTGTGTTTTGAAATGATACAAGGTCCAGCAAGTTATTTTGTGGATACTGACAAACTGATTCTAAAGTTCATATGAAAAAAAAATAAAGTTTATATGAGGAGGCAAAATACCCAGAATAGCTAACACAATATTCAAGGAAGAGAACAGAGTTGGAGGACTGACACTACCTGACTTCAAGACTTAGTATAAAATGACAGTCACCAAAACAGTGTGGTGTTGGCAAGAGAATAAACAAATAGATCAGTGGAAAAGAATAGAGAGCCCAGAAATAGACTCACAAATACAGTCGACTGATCTTTGACAAAGGAGCAGAGGCTACACAATGGAGCAAATGTAGTCCGTTCAACAAATGGTACTAGAACGACTGGACGCCCACATGCGAAGAAAAAATGAATCTAGACACAAAACTTACACCATTTATAAAAATTAACTCAAAATGGATCATAGACCTAAATGTAAAATGAAAAACTATAAAACTCCTAGAAGATAACAGAGGAGAAAACCTGGATGACCTTGGGTATAGTGATGACTTTTTAGGTTCAACACCAAAGGCACATTCCATGAAAGAAATAAGTGACACACTGGACTTCATTACCATTAAAAATTTCTGCTCTGCACGAGGCAACGTCAAGAGAATGCTATGACAAGACATGGACTAGGAGAAAATATTTGCGAAAGATCCATCTGATTGTTGTCCAAAATATATAGAGAACTCTTAAAACTGAACAATAATAAACAACCTGAGTAACCTGATTTTAAAATGGCCCAAAGACCTTCACAGACACCTCACCAAAAAAGACATAAAGATGGCACACAAACATATGAAAAGAAGCTCTACATCATGTGTCATCGGGGAAATGGAAATTAAAACAATAATGAGATATCACCCCATACCTATTAGAAGGGCCAAAATGCAGAACACCGACAACACCAAATGCTGGTGAGGACATGGAGCAACAGGAACTCTCATTCATCGCTGGTGGAAATGCAAACTGGTACAGCCACTTTGGAAGACAGTTTAGCGGTTTCTTACAAAAGTATACATACTCTTTACATACCATTCAGCAATACCATCCAGCATTTATCCAAAGAGTCAAAAATTTATGTCCCCACAAAAACCTGCACATGGATGTTTACAGCAGCTTTATTCATAATTGCCAAAACCTGGAAGCTACCAAGATGTCCTTCAGTAGGTGAACGGATAAATAAACTGTGGTACATCCAGACAACACAGTATTATTCAGCACTAAAAAGAAATGATCCATCGATCCAGGAAAAGACATGGGGGAACCTTAAATGCACGTTACTAAGTGAAAGAAGTCAATCAGAAAAGACTACGTACTGTGTGATTCCAACTATATGACATTCTGGAAAAGGCAAAACTGTGAAGACAGTGAAAAGATTAGTGGCTGCCATGGGCTCGAGGGAGGGAAGAGAGGGATGAATAGGTGGAACACAGAGGATTTTTAGGGCAGTGAAACTACTCTGGATGATATTATAATCATGGATACACATCACTGTACATTTGTCCAAACCTATAGAATGTACAACACCAAGAGAGAACCTTACTGTAAATTCTGGACTTAGACAATAATGATGTTTCAATAGGTCCATCAGTTATAACAAATGAAACACTCTGGTGGGAATGTTGATAATGGGGGAGGTTGTACATGTTGGGGGATCAGTTTTGCTGTGAATCTAAAACTGCTCTAAAAAAACAAAGTCTTTAAAAAAATTAAATACATTATACACACACACACATATATATATGATACAAGGTGAGAGGAGCAGTAATAAACAGCATCAAAATGATGTATTTCATTTCACAACTGGTGCTTTGAACTTACCATCTTTAACAGCTTTAGGATTGGCAGCATAATTTTTAAATTATTTTAAATTGTGATAAAATACACATCACATAAAATTTATCATCTTAATCATTTTAAGCATACAGTTCAATGACATTAAGTACGTTCACACTGCTGTGCAACCATCACCACTATCCATTTCCAGAACTCTTCATCTTGCAAGACTGAAACTCTGTGACCATTAAACAACCCATTTTCCCTCCCCCCACCCCTGGAAACCACCATTCTACTTTCTGTCTCTATGAATTTGCTAAAATTCCTGAAGTGCAGAAGTGGATAAATACCAACCGAGACTTTAGAATAGCATAAAAATATGTACTGATAAAGCATTTGCAGGGGAAGAGAAAAGATGAAAACAGTATGGGTATCATACTAGTATCAACGCTACTAACGCGCGCTGGTGCCAATTTCCCAGTAAGTGATGTTGTTGCTAAGTAACCTGCCCTAACACCCTCTCACCTTCTTTCCACACCACACATCTCACTTCTCACCAGATCCTAAGCAGCCTTTGTGCCCTTTATCTCCTTAGACTTAAGAATTCTAATGATTGGGTAAAAGCAGTGGACGACCAAAATACCATGAAGCCCAATTTGTTTTTCTTTTTTTTTTTTTGCTCCTCATATTTGAAACCCTGACGTTACTGAACAGTCTGAGCAGAATCATGTCATCAGCCTCAGGTGTACAAAAACCCCCGGCCACAGGCCCAAGCTGGGTGATGACGCGGGCCAGGTTTGCAAGGTCGCGGCACAGGAGCAAGCCAGCACTCCTCTGGATGCCTGGACGCAGAGTTCAAAGGAAACAGCTAGCAAATTCTAACTGTAGTCAATCCCCAGGCCAAAGGTAGACTTTTCCGTAAATTAATAATCCCTGAGTGACATCTGATGAGTTCTTTCTAAGACATTTCCCTTCGCCCTGGCCAACGCCGACCTACACTTCATCCCTTGCGAAGCGAATGGAGCTCCTTGGAACGACTTCTCCATTTAGACTTGTCCTCGCCCTCTCGCTAAGCAGAAACCTTGAGAACACCACATCATCAATTTACACTTAGGCCTTTCTGCAGAAGCTAGATGTTTTGGTGCCTTTCAATTTTACATTATTGATTTTTGAGAAGTTTGCTTTAACAACAATAACAACAAAAAGTAAAGGTTCTGGCAAAAGCAAACTAATGTTTCATGAACGCACTGTGTGTTTACCCAAAAAAGCAGCTCCCAGATCACGATTTTAATGCTGTACTTTTCTTTCCCCGATAATATATAAGATTAATTTTGTAAAACTCAAAAGTGAAAAATTACAGGTAAATGCAGACCTGAAAGCGTAGTTCAGGGGTTAAGTTGTATGTTGCATCGTAATCGAAGGGGAAATACTAAGCTGGCATTATGGGAAAGAGAAGTGACATTTACTGAGTCCCTATCATGTGCTAGGGACTCTGCTAGATCTTGTGCTTGACCTCATTTATGACTACTGTGACAGCTACCGCCTCCAATTTTGCAGATAAGTAACTTGTTCAAGGTCATAGAGTCGATAAGGGACCAAATCAGAATTCAAATCACGTTTTTATTCATTTCTTTAAAATTAGTTATTGGACACCTATGAAGGGCCAGGTGTGAAGGGTCCCATCATTGCTCTTCATGGAAGTCCTAATATGTCCAAAGCACTCCTTTATATGAATTATCAAGAATCCTCATACCAACCCTGACAGTCGGATGATATTACTATCTTTGTATCGACTCTGGACACTAAAGAGGAAGAATAATTTGTCCGAAGTCATATGGCTAGTGAGTGATGAAGCTAAGTTTTGAATCTAGGTCTGTCTGGTTCAAAAAGCAATACTTTTCATTATTATGTTGTAACTACTCCCCCTGGGCCTCAGTTTCTTTGCCTGTAAAATGGGGCTCACAATAGCTCTATTCATAATGGCCAAAAGGTGGAAATGACCCCAGTGTCCATCAAGTGATGAACGCATAAAAAAATATGATCTATCCATCCAGTGGCATATCATTCAGCCATAAAAAGGCATGAAGTACTGACATAAGCTATGACACGGATGAACCTTGAAACATTATGCTAAGTGAAAGAAGCCAGACACAAAAGGCCACATATTGTGTGATTGCATTTTTTGAAATGTCTAGAATCATGGAGAAAGATTAGTGATTGCCAGGTGATGGGGGTAGTGGGCAATGGGGAGTGAATCTCCTAAAAAACACTGAATTGTACACTTTAAAATGGTGAATTTTATAGACTGAATTATTATCATTATCATCTCATAAATAAACCAATAGAGCTAATAAGGGTATTAATTCCTTAGACTGTTGTGAAGATTAAATGAAAACATTCCAGGGAAGTGGTTGGCACAGAATCTACACAGGGCTTTTTAGGCACATAAAAGCCCTCCACCAAATGTTGGCCTTGGAAACGTTCTAGGGGAAGGGCTGGCTGGTGTGGGTGGCCACAGCCCTGCTGTGAGTAGCCTATTCTCTGCCCTCGTTCCTTCCTCGGTGACAGCCCTTTGTCTGTCCATCTATCTGTCCATGAGACCTCTGAAACTCTAGCCCAACTGCCATTTCTCCTGCCTGTCCACCCTCCCTACTGCTTCCCCTCCGGCCAGTGAGACAAAGGAGGAGTCCATCTATGTTCCTTGTTCAGGGATGTGGGTCCCTCGTTGTGGCCTCCTCTGATGCTGCCAACTGGATGGAAGAGCCCACAACCTTGAGTAAGAACTCACAGGAAGGGGGAGGTAAGAAATGCCAGGACATGCGCAGTTCTTAACAGGGGAGGCAAGGAGAGGAGGAAGGAAAGGGCTTGTCTCTGAGAGGGAATATGGGAGCATCCGTGTGAATGTACAAGTGACGTTTGAGGAACTGCCAAGAAGTCAAACTCAGCTAGCTCTGCAGACCCCTGCGGAGTGAAGAGAAAGAAGCCAAGCACGGGTGGGAGGGTGAGGGGGACCCACAGGCCCTGCCATGATGTTTGAACTTCATCCGAAATATCATGGGGCTCTCCTGATGGGCTTGATGGAAGGAATGCCATAATCAGATTTCTATTTTAGAAAAAATACTCTCGCCACGTGGAACAAGTAACAAGGCCATCAGTAAAGAAAAGAATTCAAGGTGGGGGGGAAGGAGGGGAGAGAGGGTGGGCAGTGCTAAGTCCAGTGTAGGTCCTTTTGAGTTGAATATACCTATAGGAACTGGAGATGGAACTTTCTGGAAGGGTCGGGTGACTGAGTTTGGAGCATCAGAGGAAGCCTTGGAGAGAGAAGGTGAACAGCGCCAGGTAGAAGAGGAAGCATGAGTATAGTTGAGGTCCCCAAAAGGAGAGGGACAGAGCCGGACATGAAAGAGGCTGTGGAGGGAACTGACATTTACAGGTGGTGAGAGGAGAGCAGGGTTCTCAGTCCAGAGCACATGAAGTTGAGCCACTGTTTAGCCAAGACGTGGAAACAACCTAAGTGTCCATGGAGAGATAAATGGATAAAGAAGATGTGGTACGTGTATACAATGGAGTACTACTCAGCCATAAAAAAAGAATGAAATCATGTCATTTACAGCAACATGAATGGACCTAGAGATGATCATACTAAGGGAAGTCAGTCAGAAAGAGAAAGACAAATACCATACAATATCACTTATATGTGGAATCTAAAATATGACACAAATGAACTTATTTACAAAACAGAAACAGACTCACAGACATAGAAAACAAACTTATGGTTACCAAAGGCCTTTTGAGTTGAATATACCTATAGGAACTGGAGATGGAACTTTCTGGAAGGGTCGGGTGACTGAGTTTGGAGCATCAGAGGAAGCCTTGGAGAGAGAAGGTGAACAGCGCCAGGTAGAAGAGGAAGCATGAGTATAGTTGAGGTCCCCAAAAGGAGAGGGACAGAGCCGGACATGAAAGAGGCTGTGGAGGGAACTGACATTTACAGGTGGTGAGAGGAGAGCAGGGTTCTCAGTCCAGAGCACATGAAGTTGAGCCACTGTTTAGCCAAGACGTGGAAACAACCTAAGTGTCCATGGAGAGATAAATGGATAAAGAAGATGTGGTACGTGTATACAATGGAGTACTACTCAGCCATAAAAAAAGAATGAAATCATGTCATTTACAGCAACATGAATGGACCTAGAGATGATCATACTAAGGGAAGTCAGTCAGAAAGAGAAAGACAAATACCATACAATATCACTTATATGTGGAATCTAAAATATGACACAAATGAACTTATTTACAAAACAGAAACAGACTCACAGACATAGAAAACAAACTTATGGTTACCAAAGGGAAGGGGGGAGAATAAATTAGGAGTTTGGGATGAGCAGACACTCACTGCTATATATAAAATAGATAAGCAACAAGGACCTACTGTATAGCACAGGGAACAATATTCAGTATCCTGTAATAAACCATAATGGAAAAGAATCTAAAAAAAAAAGATGAGCCACTGTTGCCACAATCTGGCATTCGAATCCTAGCTCTTCCACTTCCCCACCATTTTTTGGAAAAGGCATTTTCCTTCTACATCTGTAGTTCACCCCCAGAGTCGTGCGAACATCACCAATTTTTAAGAGACCCTACACACATTTCTCCATGAACAGATGTTGTGATGGGCAGGTGGGCGTAGAGCCACATGCAGAAATAGCCTGGCGATAGCCTGGTCATCAGTATAATCCAACAAAGTGGTCACAGATTTTGTTTCTTTTTTTCATGCTGAGGGGTTCATCATTTTTGTACTGTTGCAGAGCAAATAAGACAGCAACATATATTGTGCGATTTGCATGGCCAGCTGCACGTACTGTGATCGTCCCAGCCCACTTCTAAAGGCAAAATGCTTTCACTTTGTGGGGCTGGGGGCGAACAAGAACCCTTCAACCATGTGAAGGAAAGTATCAAGTCACCTCCCTCCCTACTTCCTTCCCGCCAGTTTAGCCCAGTTTTTCTTACTGAGCAAATGACTCTCTAGCAGTCTCAACAATAAGGGAGCAAGAGTTGAAAACTGGCCATATTTTGAACTGTCTTTCCAAAAAATTATTTGCTTTTTCTGAAACGTGTAGATTTTCTTTTATTGGAGTAAAATTGCTTTACAATGTTGTGTTAGTTTCTGCTGTAGCATGAAGTGAATCAGCTACATGTATACCTATATCCCCTCCCTCTTGGACCTCCCTCCCCCCCTTCCCCCCCATCTAGGTCATCACAGAGCACAGAGCTGAGCTCCCTGTACTACACAGCAGATTCCCCCTAGCTATCTATTTTACACATGGTAGTGTATTTATGTCAAACCTAATTTCCCTATTCGTCCCACCCTCCCCTTGCCCCACTGTGTTCACATGTCCATTCTCTACGTCTACGTCTCTATTCCTGCCCTACAAATAGGTTAATCTGTACCATTTTTCTAGATTCCACATATATGCATTAATATACGATATTTGTTTTTCTCTTTCTGACTTACTTCACTCTGTATGACAGACTCTAGGTCCATCCATATCTCTACAAATGACCCAATGTCGTTCCTTATTATGGCTGAGTAATGTTCCACTGTATATGTGTACCACATCTTCTTTATCCATTCATCTATCATTGGACATTTAAGTTGTTTCCATGTCCTGGCTATTGTAAATAGTGCTGCAATGAACATTGGGATACATGTCTCTTTTTGAATTATGGTTTTCTCAGGGTACATGCCCAGTAGTGGGATTGCTGGGTCATAGGGTGGTTCTATTTTTAGTTTTTAAAGAAATCTCCATACTGTTCTCCATAGTGGCTGTATCAATTTACATTCCCACCAACAGTGCAAAAGGGTTCCCTTTTCTCCACACCCTCTCCAGCATTTATTGTTTGTAGATTTTTTAAAAAATAAATTTATTTTTTTATTTTTATTTTTTTATTTTTTATTTTTATTTTTTGCTTTTTGCAGTACGCGGGTCTCTCACTGTTGTGGCCTCTCCCATTGCAGAGTACAGGCTCCGGACGCGCAGGCTCAGCGGCCACGGCTCACGGGCCCAGCCGCTCCGCGGCATGTGGGATCTTCCCGGACTGGGGCACGAACCCGTGTCCCCTGCATCGGCAGGCAGACTCTCAACCACTGCGCCACCCAGGGAAGCCCTATTTATTTATTTCTGGCTGCATTGGGTCTTCGTTGCTTTGCATGGGCTTTCTCTAGTTGTGGCGAGCGGGGGCTACTCTTTGCTGCAGTGCGTGGGCTTCTCATTGCAGTGGCTTCTCCTGTTGTGGAGCATGGGCTCAGGGCCCACGGGGTTCAGTAGTTGTGGCACATGGGCTCAGTAGTTGTGGTTCGTGGGCTCTA
>NC_041220.1:153609329-153610021 GCF_002837175.3 Physeter macrocephalus | reverse complement strand
GTTTTTGAATTATGGTTTTCTCAGGGTATATGCCCAGTAGTGGGATTGCTGGGTGATAGGGTGGTTCTATTTTTAGTTTTTAAAGAAATCTCCATACTGTTCTCCATAGTGGCTGTATCAATTTACATTCCCACCACCACTGCGCCACCCAGGGAAGCCCTATTTATTTATTTCTGGCTGCATTGGGTCTTCGTTGCTTTGCATGGGCTTTCTCTAGTTGTGGCGAGCGGGGGCTACTCTTTGCTGCAGTGCGTGGGCTTCTCATTGCAGTGGCTTCTCCTGTTGTGGAGCATGGGCTCAGGGCCCACGGGGTTCAGTAGTTGTGGCACATGGGCTCAGTAGTTGTGGTTCGTGGGCTCTAGAGCGCAGACTCAGTAGTTTTGGCACACGGGCTTAGTTGCTCCGCGGCATGTGGGATCTTCCCGGACCAGGGCTCGAACCTGTGTCCCCTGCATTGGTAGGTGGATTCTTAACTACTGCGCCACCAGGGGAGTCCCTGTAGATTTTTTTTATGATGGCCGTTCTGACTGGTGCGAGGTGATACCTCATTGTAGTTTTTTTGTTGGTTTCTTTTTATTTTTTTGCGGTACGCGGGCCTCTCACTGTTGTGGCCTGTCCCTTTGCGGAGCACAGGCTCTGGACGTGCAGGCTCAGCGGCCATGGCTCACGGGCCCAGCCGCTCCGCGGCATGT
>NC_041220.1:153607980-153608897 GCF_002837175.3 Physeter macrocephalus | reverse complement strand
ATTTCTCTAGGAGGTGGGTCAAAAAAGATCTTGCTGTGGTTTATGTCAAAGAGTGTTTTTCCTATGTTTTCCTCTAAGAGTTTTATAGTGTCCAGTCTTACATTTAGGTCTTTAACCCATTTGGAGTTTATTTTTGTGTATGGTGTTAGGGAGTGTTCTAATTTCACTCTTTTACATGTAGCTGTCCAGTTTTCCCGGCACCACTTATTGAAGTGACTGTCTTTTCTCCATTGTATATCCTTGCCTCCTTTGTCATAGATTAGTTGACCATAGGTGCATAGGTTTAATCTCTGGGCTTTCTATCCTGTATCATTGATCTATATTTCTGTTTTTGTGCCAGTACCATACTGTCTTGATTACTGTAGCTTTGTAGTATATTGAAGAATCCTTGCATTCCTGGGATAAATCCCACTTGATCATGGTGTATGATCCTTTTAATGCGTTGTTGGATTCTGTTTGCTAGAATTTTGCTCAGGATTTTTGCATCTATGCTCATCAGTGACATTGGTCTGTAATTTTCTTTTTTTGTGATGTGTGTCTGGTTTTGGTATCAGGGTGATGGTGGCTTTGTAGAACAAATTTGGGAGTGCTTCTCCCTCTGCAATTTTTTGGAAGAGTTTGAGAAGGATCGGTGTTAGCTATTCTCTAAATTTTTGATACAATCCCCCTTGAAGCCATCTGGTCCTGGACTTTTGCTTGTTGGAAGACTTTTACTTACAGTTTCAATTTCATTACTTGTGATTGGTCTGTTTATATTTTCTAATTCTTCCTGGTTCAGTCTTAGAAAATTGTACCTTTCCAAGAATTTGTCCATTTCTTTGAGGGTGTCCATTTTATTGGCATATAGTTGTTTGTAGTAGTCTCTTATAATCCTTTGTATTTCTGTGGTGTCAGTTGTAGTTTCCCCTTTTTCATTT
>NC_041220.1:153583743-153607664 GCF_002837175.3 Physeter macrocephalus | reverse complement strand
AGGTTAGATTGTTTATTTGAGATTTTTCTTGTTTCTTGAGGTGAGATTGAATTGCTATAAACTTCCCTCTTAGAACTGCTTTTGCTGTGTCCCATAGGTTTTGGGTTGTCATGTTTTCGTTGTCGTTTGTTTCTTTTTTTTTTTTTTTTTTTTTATCTCTTCTTTGATTTCTTCAGTGATCTCTCGGTTATTTAGTAGTGCACTGTTTAGCCTCCACGTATTTGTGGTTTTTACAGGTTTTTTTTCCTGTCATTGATTTCCAATCTCATAGCATTGTGGTTGGAAAAGATGCTCGATACGATTTCAATTTTCTTAAATTTTCCAAGGCTTGATTTCTGACCCAAGATGTGATCTATCCTGGAGAATGTTCTGTGCACACTTGAGAAGAAAGTGTATTCTGCCACTTTCGGGTGGGATGTCCTGTAAATATCAATTAAATCTATCTGGTCTATTGTGTCATTTAAAGCTTGTGTTTCCTTATTTATTTTCTGTCTGGATGATCTGTCCATTGGTGTAAGTGAGGTGTTAAAGTCCCCCGCTATTATTGCGTTACTGTTGATTTCCCCTTTTATAGTTGTTAGCATTTGCCTTATGTATTGAGGTGCTCCTCTGTCGGGTGCATAAATATTTATAATTGTTATATCTTTTTCTTGGATTGATCTCTTGATCATTATGTAGTGTCCTTCCTTATCTCTTGTAACAGTCTTTATTTTAAAGTCTATTTTATCTGATACAAGTATTGCTACTCCAGATTTCTTTTGATTTGCATGTAATATCTTTTTCCATCCCTTCACTTTCAGTCTGTATGTGTCCCTAGGTCTGAAATGGGTCTCTTGTAGACAGCATATATATGGGTCTTGTTTTTGGACCCATTCAGCCAGTCTGTGTCTTTTGGTTGGAGCATTTAATCCATTTACATTCAAGGTTAGTATTGATATGTATGTTCCTATTACCATTTTCTTAATTGTTCTGGGTTTGTTTTGTGGCTCTTTTCCTTCTCTGTGTTTCCCGCCTAGAGAAGTTCCTTTAGCATTTGTTGTAAAGCTGGTTTGGTGGTGCTGAATTCTCTTAGCTTTGAAATGTGTAGATTTTAAAAAGAAAGACTAGTTTAAAATATTGCTTGTCTCAACATATTCAAATTGAGCAGATGTAAAGGAATACATTAAATCCGTTGTTAAAGGATATGCCCATTACAGACACATTCACACGTGACTGAGCGCTTACACTCTTTATCGACAATGTGAGCCTTCCTTAAATACCAGTGATTATCACCTCCCAATGGCCAGCCCCAGATTCCTTCTGCCTTTTTGCCAGAGAATCCTGAACTGGGCAACATGCAGCCATCTGTTTCCCCTTTGGAATTGCCGTGTGTTATAATATACAATCACATGTGATAAAAGAAAATGTAAGAAACATATGGTACAAGGGCCGAAGGCATTTGCATGATTGCACCAAGGGCCACTTTTAGCTCACTTTATACACGGCCAGAATAATAAAAAAAAATTTTTTGCCAAGTCATTTGCAACAGTATATTTGTTTGTCCAGCGTGATTGCCTTGTTCATCGGTTCTTTTGATGTGAAATCACCAAGTGACAGTGGAGCGAACCGATCATAAATCAACAGGTTACAACTGGGTCTCTCTGGCATTCTTCTCCACTCAGGCTGTCATGTCAACCAGCATATCTGGAGATAATTCTATAAATTAGGTTATCTCGAGAAGGGGAGAAGTGAGCAAGAAGAAAAAGGATGGAAAAAAGAGCAGAGCAAGCTCAAAGAAGCTCTAAATTCCTGATAAGGATCGAGATGGCTCAGCTCCGTGATTTACCACAGTCACAGTTCCGGCTACTCCGCAGACAACTTGGCTCCAGATTTTTCAGGCTACATGTTTTTAGTTCAGTGGCACCCAATAACAGCCTGGTAGGACTGACTGACCTTGATTACAGGGGAAAATAATGTATTTTTCCCAATAAGATACCTTGCTTTCCAAAACAGAATCATTTGTTCATTCAACACAACACCCCTAAACATTGTCTTTTTTTTTTAATTTACAATTATTTATACAGGGCTTATTATAGGCCAGGCACTGTTCCAAGCGCTTACAAATCTTTTTTTTTTTTTTTTTTGTGGTATGCGGGCCTCCCTCTGTTGTGGCCTCTCCCGTTGCGGGGCTCCGGACGTGCAGGCCCAGCGGCCATGGCTCACGGGCCCAGCCGCTCCGCGGCATGTGGGATCCTCCCAGACCGGGGCGTGAACCCGGTTCTCCTGCATCGGCAGGCGGACGTGCAACCACTGCGCCACCAGGGAAGCCCTTACAAATCTATTAACCCTCCTAATATAAATACTGTAACACTGAAAACAACCATAGGACATAAGCGTAATTATTATTCTCATTTGCAGATGAGAAAACTGAAGCACAGAAGTAACTTGCCCAAGGAAGTTACAGTAGGTGGCAGGGCTGGGATTCAAATCCACCTCTTGAATCATTTTGTTAGAAATCAAGAAAAGAGACACACTTGGTTACCTCAGGTAAAAAGGAGTATCTCAGAATGCACGTGGACTCACTGGAATTAACACTGGAACTGAAAGCCTCCCATCACAGAGAGCACTAACTCTCTCTGCCTCTCTCAGTCATGGTCTGTGGCTGCAAGAATCTCCCTTTCTCTCTGCATGTCTCCACGCTCTCCAGCTGGTGGCATCTCATGGTTCCCTCTACTTCTTTCTCTCTCTCTCTCTTCCCACCTCTCCCTTCCTCCCTCCCTCTCTTTCTCTCCCCCCTCTTCTCCCCCCCACTCCCTTCCTTTCTTCCTTGCTCCCTCCCTCCCCCCCCCTCTCCTTTTGACTCCAGTTTCTCTAGAAAATGGCTGGCTGGTGGCTTTATCAAGCCAGGCCACACTGTACAGCCTAGACTTGCCTTCCCTTGCGTCAAGCCCACTGTTGCCACTGGACTAATTAGATGCATATGGTAAGTGACCTCCAGAGAAGTCTCCCAACAGTTCTCCCACCCCCATATGAGCATGCTGCAAGAGATGAGTCCACTTCCCCTCCCCTTGAATCTGGGCTGTCCTGTGATTTTCTTTGGCCAATAATTTGTGGTGGCAGAGACATTCTGGCACTTCCAAGCCCAGGTCTGAGTAATAATGACAGCTTCTGTCTCCTTCCTCTTGGAAATCAGCCACCATGTTCGAAGTCTGACCACCCTGTTGGAAAGAAGCCCAAGCCCTTCCACCATGTTGCAAGGAAGACCAAACTAGGTACATGAAGATATGAGGACTGAAAGAGAGAGAGACCAAATCGCATCGTGGAGTAGCACTGAGGTCCTAGATCCATAAGCAAAGCTTTCTTGGATGTTCTGGCCCAGTCCAGCTGCCAGGTGATACAGCCAAATGAATAACCGTAGCTGACATACGTGAAGTAGAAGAACCAGCCCTCTGAGCCCTGCCCAAATCCCAGACGTGCCACACTGTACCAAATAATAAATTGTTGTTTCAAAGGTCTAAGTTGGGGGCTAGTTTGTTACGCAGCAAGAGGTCAGTGCAACAGTGGGCTAGTGTGATTTTTAATAACATTTTTCATAAGGTAAAACAGGGGAAGGGTAATAGCCAGATAGGCAGATGGGTGTCTAGGTGATGCCTACCAATGGTGTCATCAGTGAAGCCAGAGAGAAGCAGGACCGCTGGCTCCAGCAGGACCCGGCCTTCCCTCCTCCCATCATTCTGGCCTCACCCCAACCCTGTGAGCCAGCTAATCTTTTGGGGAAAAGCGTGCTGATCCAACTTCCATCAAGTCCTTATCTGGGATTTAAACCTGACTTTTATACCCCTGCTCATCTCTCTGTACCATGTGTCCTCCCTTCTACGGACAGGAACTTTAGTCCCCAAAGCCGTATGACCCAACTCCCCAGCCACGAGCATTGAGCCTGGCCGGACACCTGCGCACAGGTGACTGTCATCCGCTGTGTCTCATGATGCAGGCAGCAGCCTCGCCAGGAATTGCTTCACTGGGACTAAAACCAAGACCCACTCTTATGTCCCCTGAAGACCCAGTGGGAACCTTTCTTTTGTAGTTTACCCACCACCTGCATCCCCAACATCAGCTGCAAACATTCCTGAACCCCAACTTCATGAGGGGCCCTGTGCTAGCAGTCCAGGATACAAAGAGATTAAAACTCCAAGGCTGACATCAAG
Organism: Physeter macrocephalus; assembly: GCF_002837175.3. NCBI lineage: Eukaryota > Metazoa > Chordata > Mammalia > Artiodactyla > Physeteridae > Physeter > Physeter macrocephalus. Next base: position 153,603,480 of record NC_041220.1, on the reverse strand, counting down.
GAAGTTAATGGAGAAGACAGATAAACACATCAGCCACAAGCAGCACCACATGGTCATATGCGCAAGAAGCCGAAAGAACACTTTAGAAAAACAACACTCAGATAAGACATCATGGTGAGTACGGGGGCCCCTCTGGGAGGGCAGAAGAATAAACTAGACTCTCAGGACCAGAACCTGGATTTCTCTAGTGAGAAGGGGACTTTCACAACTCTAAGCACTGATCTTACAGGGAAAAAAATTTATTTCTGAAAAGTTTTCAATTTTCTAATTTTAACACTAGAATTCCTAGCCAGATTTTCAAATCCTCTATCAAATTCTTCTACCCTCCATAAAACAACTCAGTTCTTTTTTTAAAAAAATTATTTAATTAATTAATTTATTTTTGGCTGCATTGGATCTTTGTTGCTGCGCGCGGGCTTTCTCTAGTTGCGGCGAGCGGGAGTTACTCTCTGCTGTGGTACGTGGGCTTCTCGTTGCGGTGGCTTCTCTTGTTGTGGAGCACGGGGTCTAGGAGCGCAGGCTTCAGTAGTTGTGGCACACAGGCTTAGTAGTTGTGGCGAACGGGCTCTAGAGCGCTGGCTCAGTAGTTGTGGCGCACAGGCTAAGTTGCTCCGCGGCATGTGGGATCTCCCTGGACCAGGGCTCGAACCCGTGTCTCTTGCACTGGCAGGCGGATTCTTACCCATTGTGCCCCCAGGGAAACCCCCAACAACTCAGTTCTTACATGAGTTTCTCAGCCAATTTTCTCTGTTGAGTATTTAAGATTTTTCTCACAATGTTTCATATTCTCAAAGTAGCCCCTGTCCTTTCTAGGATATTTGGAAATAATTTTTATCTCTTACTGGAAACCTTCACAGACTTTTTTTTTTTTTTTTTTTTTTGGTATGTGGGCCTCTCACTGTTGTGGCCTCTCCCGTTGCGGAGCACAGGCTCCGGACGCGCAGGCCCAGCGGCCACGGTTCACGGGCCCAGCCGCTCCGCGGCATGTGGGATCTTCCCGGACCGGGGCACGAACCCGTGTCCCCTGCATCGGCAGGCGGACTCTCAACCACTGCGCCACCAGGGAAGCCCCCTTCACAGACTTTTAAAACTCAGTTTCATATCCTAATCGTACCTGCTTCACCAGCACGTCCGCTTCTGTGCATCCAAGTTTTGTTTTTGTTTTTGTTTTTGGCCACGCCGTGTGGCTTGCAGGATCTTAGTTCCCCAACCAGGGATTGAACCCGGGCCCTTGGCAGTGAAAGCCCGGGGTCGTAACCACTGGACCGCCAGGGAATTCCCTCAAGTATTTTCATTAACTGTCTAACACCTGTACACACACACATTGGTTTTTTCAGCAGTAAATGGTTGATACATGGGGAAAAATTATTATTTAAATTATTTCAAGCGAGTCAGGGTGAAAAACAGATTTAGGTTTAGGTTCATTTAATTACATGGATAGAAGCCCTCCAAAGAATGATACACTCTCAAAGTGAGTTGTGTGAACAGCTGGAGAAAGCAGAAGAATCAGTAGCTGTGCAAAGCAGAAGGCAGGCACCCTCCTGACCGGTCCTGAGCTGGTCCCCAGAGAACATGGAGGTCAGGGTGTGCCACGCAGCCAGGGAGCTGGCCATCAGATGGCAAGAGCTCGCGCCAGGCCAGGCTGCCTCGGACACACCTCTTCATCCGCACCCCATGTGACCCTGCGCCGTGGGGGCGGCCAGCTCCCAAGCCCGCTGCTGGTTCTGACCTCGGTGCCAGGCTGGGTCTCTCCACTGTGTTTTCTTGGGGTTTTCTCTGCAGAGCCCAGAGCTCCCTCAATGCCCCTGGGTGGGGACCATCCCAAAGTGCAGGGCACTAATGTACTTGGAATAACGTTCCACTAAGGAGAGCTGGAATTAGAGGGTAAATGCCTCCCGTCCAATGCTTCCGAGTGGCAATTCTAAGGCACGTTCTACAAAGTTCCATAGGAATCCCTGGTAGGACTGAGCCCCAGCTGCCCGCAGCTGTAACACTCATGAACGTACTGTTTATTGGTTTTTTCCACCCTCCTTTCCTCCCTCTCCTTAGTCCCTCACTCCTGTTTCCTGCCATCACCTCTCCAATAAAAAAACTGCATCTAAATCCTTATCACAGATGCTCATCTCAGGGGCTAAGACCAAGAGACGGCTGGAAACGAGGGAAAGACAAGACGAGGTGTTGAAGGAAGATTCCACACTTTGGGTGAAAGGCAAGAGGCTGATTGAAGCCAGAAGCGTCTTTACAAAGACAAACCTCCTAGATTCCAGGTTGCCCCACGGCTGACCTTTTAAAGGGGACCCTGCCCTGTACAGGCTGAAGAAATGAGCAAACGTTGGCTGAAATCTGAACACTCCAGTCAGGGCACTGCTGAAGGAAGCCTCATTTTAATAAAGGGCACAAAAAATAACAACCTCTTGATATATCCAACTTGGATGGAGCTTAAGGGTATGCTGGGTGAAAAAGCCAATCTCAAAGGGTTACATGCAGTATGATTCCATTTATATAACCACCTTGAAGGGACAAAATTACAGTGAGAGAGAACAGATCGGCAGTTGCCAGGAGTTAGGGTTGGGGGAATGAGGTGACCAATAAGGGGTAACATGAGGGAGTTTCTTTGTGGTGATGCAACAATTCTGTATCCTGATTGTGACGGTTATTTGAATCTACACAACACACACACACACACACACACACACACACACACACACGCTTTAATAGTATTGTACCAATGTTAATTCCCTGGTCTTGACAATGTACTACTTTTATGTAAGATATCATCACTGGAGGAAGCCATAGTCCAGGAACTCTCTGTACTATTTTTCCACCTTCTTGTAAGTTTTAAACTATTTCAAAGTAAAAAGTTATAAAACCGAAAAATATTTTTTTAAATTGGATGCTGAGAGAGAGAGAAATACAGCCAGCTTGCCCTTTCTTCTCCCTCAAATGGCTGTTTTGGCCATATGACTGGTATCCAAGGATGAACTAATGAGATCATCCCTGTCAAGGGCCCATCCCAGTATGTTCAGAATAAACATTATCAGTTCGTATGATGACTGTGATTACTGACAAATACGATACAAAGTATTACTCCGGCCACCTAATCAGCCAATAGTCTAAGAATTGAATGAAGGCATTTATTCTACTGCTTAAGGTAAGGAATTGAAAAATTGTCTGAGCATTTTCTTTATGCTCATTCCCCCCTTGGCCACGACTGCTAAAGAGAATTTCAACTTGGTGAACGTGATTCAAATTGAAGTTGGGAAATGAAAGGGCTAATACCAGTGACCAGGAAACCAGCCTTTGATCGGGGCATCATCCAGTGAACTTGATGCAACAACTGCATTGAACCTGATCCTGATGATAAGAAGATCTGCCTGCCATATGCATGGCTTCCAAACAGAAAGCTCTGGTCTGCTGTGTAGGTGCACACGTGCGTGTTTCAGAGTGCCAGGGCATAAGCAACTATTTGACTCAAAGCCATATGATAGGATGGAACATTGGGGCCAGGTGGTGAGGAAAAGTCTAGCGGCTACAGGAGGGGAGAATCAGTCACTGGGAGCCGATGTTAGAAGCCAAAAGTAGATCATTGGAAGGAAGGCAGAACTGATAGAGAGCCTGCGGAGTTTAAATCTTTTCACACAGGCAATTAAGCAGATAATCCACGGAAAATGTTTAGCAATATTTTAAAAATTATTTTATGTGTCCTAAATGTTAAAGAAACCTTAAATGTTAAAGTTTTAAGAATTTAAGTTTAAGATATACATTTCACGGCCACCTCCCTTGAGCCATTTCTCTTTCAACAGATTAAGGGCTGAAAATTCACTGGAAGTCATGAGAACGGGGCAGAGAGAGAATCCACAAAGGAAACATGAACAGAGGGTAGACAGTGTTTTGCCCGGCTTTAAAATGGAAATCTTGCAACCCAGGAGACAAGAGCAACTCACTATGAAACCAAACAGAGAGCCTGGAAAGACAGAAAATGAAGGCCATGCCAAGAGATGTCTAGCCAACCTCCCACCGAAAAATCAGAATTTGGAGCAGTGTTTCCCCTACCCAGATTAAGCTCTAAACCTGCCTCAGTACTTTCAACTCTCTATGCTGAGGCCACCACGATTGCTAAGAAAAGGATCAAGAAAAGAAAACAGGTAGGTCTGAAGCAGCAAAAAAAATGCCTGGCTGGTCCAGGAACCAAGGCTTAGAACAAACTGACTGTGAGGGTAAACAGTGACTTGTGAAGAGACTATTTTGTGAGAAGGGGATTCCATTTTCAGAGCTTGGGCTACAGGAGAACTGAGAACCGTGTTACAAGTAGGAGGACCTAAGCCCAACTGCTGACACATCATAGGCAGTCAATGAATATTCCTAGAAAGGATCGATGGATGGATGGATGGATGGAAGGAAGGAAGGAAGAACATAGGTATGAAAGGTAGGGACACTGTATTTCTAACTCTGGTAGTACTGAAAAATGACAGTAGAGATATTCTTTAGTTTTGTTAAACGTACATTATTTTTTGTTTTATTAGAATAAGGAAAAGTGAAATCTCTTCTTCCAGAAATACACGAGGAAGGGCAAGGAAGCCCGTGTTTTCACCATAGAGCTGCATGTCACATGGCACCAAAGGGTCTTCTCCAGTGGTCATTCCTGAGCCAAGTTCAATACTTGAGCCTTACTGCTGGTTCATAATGCTAAAAGTTTAAGAAAGTCATGAAGTGGAGCCATTCTGCATTACAGGATACAGAAAAACTAATTCCAACAAATGACCTAACCTGGCTTTAAGGCAAAGCCCACAGAAGTCATTTTCCAAATAATAAAATTTCAATTCGGCCTCCAAATAAGATTCCACAAGTGCCTTCAGTATTTGATCACTGTCACAATTTCTCTCCGCCATACCTGAACCTCCAACCTATCTCCTGGAGCGGAAGTCTCATCATCCTCTTCTGAGTAACAACCACTCATATAAATTGAGATCACAAGTATGTTTTCTCTTCTCCAAGACCTACAAATCCTAGTCTTTGGCCCATCCACACAGATCTTAGAGTTCCTTTTTAAGTTATCATTGGCCACCTTATCACCCTTCATAAGTTCTCTTTATCTGTCATAAGGTAATACAAGGAATTTTAATAAAAGTTCATCGATGCATTCATCCTTGTGACAGAGTAGATGTGGCTTATATAAATTTAATTTCGGTTCTGCTGTCAAGAAAAAATTAAAACATAAATTTGTCAAACTTAGTAACAATCAAGAATCTTTGCATCTTAAGTGACACAAACTCAATTGAGACTTGTTCAAGGAAAAGAAGAGAGGTTTATTGATTCACATAAGTTCTAACTTAAGGCATGCTGATCTGGAATTCAAATACCATTGCCACCTCACTCTCCCTGGCTCTCCCTCCATCTCCAGGTCAGTGTCTCCCCATTTGTGGTGTCACACTCTCTCCCACAGGGGGGCTTCCTCCATGCCGCTACTGGATTCCAACATCACAGCCAATGACCCAAGTAAAAAGCCACTGATTCCCTCTCCAGCTGAGGCTCAGGGCACAGATATCAGTAGCCCCTTCCAGTTTTACTATCTAGAGATGTAGAGATCCTGGGAATCCTTCTTCTGGTTGAATTACAGAGCTTCTCCTAAGGTAACAGCCACCAGCCTGTCCTCTCCTAAAACAGTCTCAGCAGTACATTGGATTCAATCCCCTTACATATACTCAAAGCCAAATTCTGACTCCTTGCTCACTGGAACAGAAATACCCTTCTTTTTCCTATACATAGCTCAAACATTAATTTTTAGAATCTAAAAATCACTCGCCACACATCTATGGTCTATCGGTATGTGAGTATCATCAAAATGTGCATTTGAGGCAGGTGACTCTGGTGTCAGTGTGGGGTATCGACTGATGTGGGACAGTCAGGGAAAGCTTCCAGGAGGAGGTGATTCTTGAGCTCAACTTAAAGGATGAAGAGCAGGAAGCAGCATCAAGGTAGAAAAAGGCACTCAGGTCAGAGGTAATATCATGGGCATGAGTATGTGTGGCTTGAGTAAGGAGCAAAAGGTTTGAGGGAAGGGGATGGTGGGAGATGGGGCTGAATAGCTAAGTAAAAGCCGTGTCATGAAGGCACCTAAATTCCTTGCTAGGATGTTTGAATATTTCCCTAAATGTTGTGTGGGTGATGAGGACCCACTGGAGAGTTTTCAGTGTGTGAGTATCATCAAATGTGCATTTGAGGCTGGTGACTCTGGTGTCAGTGTGGGGTATGGATTGATGTGGGACAGTCAGTAGATGTCATCAGGAGAGCACTGAGAGGCCATTCAGACAAGACATGATGAGAGTCTGAAGCGACAGCAGACATGAAGAGGAGGCCACATGTTTGGGAGAGATTTAGATGATAGAATCTGTGGGTCTTGGAGACCAACTGGCAGAGGAAGAAAAATCAGTGTGGATTCCTGAGTCTTTAGCCGGGGTCATGGAGTTTCTGTGACCAGGAAAGACAGAAGGGAGCAGGTTTGGAGGAGAAGGGGGTGAGCCCAATGAGGAACGTGCACAGCTTGAGGTCCCTGGGAGTGGAGATAGCCAGGAGAGAAGATTCCAGAACAAAGAGCCCAGCCCTCAGGAGAAAGATCTGGATGTGAAGCCAAGTTTTAGAGGAGCGTTTTTCACTGACACCACAGGAGAGACTGGCTGACAGTGGAGTAGGTGAAGCAAGAAGAAAACCAAAGGCAGAGCTGTGGGGAACACCGATGTTTCCAGGGTGTTGAGGAAGACAGGGTTGACGAGGGCTCGAGAAGGATTTATTAGAGAAAAGGAAGCAAAATGCCAGAGAGTAGAGAAACACATTTCAACATGGAGAGAATAATGCTGAATCTAGAACATTCTGGAGTTTTCTGTGGGCTGAAGAGACGGTGTCATGTGGAAAACAGGAAGATCAAGAAGAAAAATATTCCATTTACCAAAAGGAATGATTAAAATCCTTATAAAATTCCTTTGTTACAGCATCATGTTCTATACACTGTTGAAAGGTTTGACGTAACTTTCTAGGTGGGTGTAAAATTTACATGTAGACCTTTTTCTGCAGATGGGAAAGACTTGAGAAGCAGGGTCACTAAACTTTTTCTCCAAAGGACCACATAGTGAATATTTTCACATTTGCAGGCCAGACAGTCTCTGTCACAACTACTCAACTCTGCCGCAGTAGCAGGACAACAGCCATAAAGCACACGGACGTGAATGAGCACGGCTGTACTCCAATAAAACTTTATTTACAAAACCAAGCAGTGAGCCAGATTTGGCCTGAGGACCCTAATCTGAGGACTCCTCTTCCATAGTAATATCTTTACAGACCTTCCCCCTCTTCACAACCAGGCACCAAAAGGAGGGGAGTGAACAAACCAGGTCCAGAAGAGCACAACTTTTCACAGAAACTGCAGACTGATGCCGAGAACATTCCAGAACATTCCGTCAGCCCTATAACCATGACAGACTCTAGTCAACGTTCCTGGGAATTGAGAGGTGTTTGCTTCTGGCAGAGACAAAGTTCTGCCTATCAGCATAGTTATTACATGCTGTGCCTACAAATTAAAGCACTTAGAATTTTTCCTCCAAGCTCCAACTTTATGCAAATGCCACTGTTTTATTTCTTTCCACTACTTCTGCTTTAAGTCACTTTCAACAGTCTGTGTAAAACTAAAAGAATTCTAATTAGATATAGACATGTATGTTCTAGTTCTTTTCCCAAACAGTGATTTGTATACATAATGTTGAGAAAGAAGCCGTTTGAAGTCTTAAGAGGGAAACTCCTCAGCAAATTCTTAACTAAACACAATGCAAGACTGCAACCCAGTTAAATTATTAGAAATATTGTTAGCTAGTTTAGAAACATTAGAAGGATTTCAGTATTTTCTAAGTGTGTGTATCCGCTTATGGCGGTGATTCAATTAAGTTTTGACTAGTCATCCAACAGAAGCAGATGTGATGTGTGTCACTTTCAGGCAGAAGCTTTCAGAACCATAGATGAGGGACTTCCCTGGTGGCACAGTGGTTAAGAATCTGCCTGCCAATGCAGGGGACACGGGTTCGAGCCCCGGTCCGGGAAGATACCACATGCCCCGGGAGCAACTAAGCCCGTGCACCACAACTACTGAGCCTGCGCTCTAGAGCCCGCGAGCCACAACTACTGAGCCCGCATGCCACAACTACTAAAGCCCGCATGCCTAGAGCCTGTGCTCCGCAACAGGAGAAGCCACTGCAATGAGAAGCCCACGCACCACAACGAAGAGTAGCCCCCGCTCACAGCAACTAGAGAAAGCCCGCACGCAGCAATGAAGACCCAATGCAGCCAAAAATAAAATAAATAAAAATTAAAAAAAAAAAAAAAAAAAGAACCATAGATGACTCTTTTCCTCGGCCATAGTAACCAGCAAATTTCAGATGGTCAACATTCTTTCTGCCTGGGTATTTAAACTCTCATCTGGTGGGGCACTCGTCTGACTACACCCTGACTAATAAAAACACTGACCTAGTTTAATGCCCTCGTCTGAACAGCAGTTCCTCTAAACCAGGGGTTAGACAATTTTTTCTGGAAAGGCCCAGAAAGTGCCTATTTTCAGCTTTGTAGTCCGTCACAACCCTTCCACCCCTACCACTGCAGCAGGGAAGCAGCCTCAGGCAATAAAAACGTAAATGAATGGGCGTGACGGTACCAATAAAACCCTATTTACAAAAACAAGTAGCAGCTGGATTTGACCTGCAGGGCAATAGTTTGCCAACGATCTAACCTAAAGATCTAAGTAACTCAGTCTTAGAGTCTCCATGTATTTCTTCCCGGTGGGGGAAGGGCTGACAGACATTCCAAAGAAGGAGGTAATCATCGCTGAGAGGAAAAACCTATTCACTCTCGTGTTTCCCAACTGCTGCAGGAAAAGCCTGCCAGAAATAAAGGACCAGAGAATCCACTGGACTCAAAGTTGAGCAGAAGTGGAAGGGCAGAAATTGCTGTGGAATTAAATATTTTTAGTATAAGGAATTTGCTACACAATGCTGTACACTTTTGTGTTAATTCAAAATTCCCCGTAATAAAAAGTGAAGGAGGAGGGGCTTCCCTGGTGGCGCAGTGGTTGAGAGCCCGCCTGCCGATGCAGGGGACACGGGTTCGCGCCCCGGTCCGGGAAGATCCCACATGCCGCGGAGCAACTAAGCCCGTGCGCCACAACTACTGAGCCTGCGCTCTAGAGCCCGGGCTCCCGCAACAAGAGAAGCCACCGCAATGAGAAGCCCACGCACCACAACAAAGAGTAGCCCCAGCTCGCCACAACTAGAGAAAACCCGCGCACAGCAACAAACACCCAACGCAGCCAAAAGTAAATAAATAAGTGAAGGAGGAGGAGGAAGAAATCTCTAGTATTTCATGTAAGGGTTTTGGAAGATGATTTCTGGGTATTAGTATAATTCGGGGCTTTGTATTTGGCAAAATTCACATAAAAAGAACATTACGGCTGGAATCACGGCCAGCACTTTATCTCAGAAAGAGCATATGCATTTTTTAAATGATTTCTCTAGTCCCTGAGAAACTATAAGGGCTCAGCTGGCCCCTTAATCCATATGACATTTTTCTTTTTTTGTTTTTTTTTTTTTGCGTGGTACGCAGGCCTCTCACTGTTGTGGCCTCTCCCGTCGCGGAGCACAGGCTCGGAAGCGCAGGTTCAGCGGCCATGGCTCATGGGCCCAGCCGCTCCGCGGCATGTGGGATCTTCCCGGACCGGGGCACGAACCCGTGTCCCCTGCATCGGCAGGCGGGCTCTCAACCACTGCGCCACCAGGGAAGCCCCATATGACATTTTTATGACAATTAAAATATCACCCCAAGGAGAGTCTTTCATTCCATTGTCAGATTTTATTGGGCTAACATAAGCTAACAAAACGATAAAATTATAGAGCTAATATTATATTTAAACCATCAATTTATTACATTTAAGGCTATACCAAGAAAAAACACTGGCCTTTGGTGTCAACCAAATAAAATTAATCACACAGATGTTTAATATCTGATTATAATTTTTCCCTAAGAGTAAGTTTCTTTGTTTGGACCACATTTAACAAGATTCATCCTCTCAAACATAATGAGAATTTTTTTTTTAATTTATTTATTTATTTATTTTGGCTGCGTTGGGTCTTCGTTGCTGTCCGCGGGCTTTCTCTAGTTGTGGCAAGCGGGGGCCACTCTTCATCGCGGTGCGTGGGCCTCTCACTATCGCAGCCTCTCTCGTTGTGGAGCACAGGCTCCAGACGCGCAGGCTCAGTAATTGTGGCTCAAGGGCCCAGCTGCTCTGCGGGCCCAGTTGCTCTGCGGGCCCAGTTGCTCTGCGGCATGTGGGATCTTCCCAGACCAGGGCGCGAACCCGCATCCCCTGCATCGGCAGGCGGATGCGCAACCACTGCGCCACCAGGGAAGCCCCATAATGAGAATTTTAACAGCAACTGAAAATCGTCTTATGTCCTTTGGTCGGGTCCTTGTAGTAGTTATATGTAAATTCACCAAACTCCTTCCAAAGGAAAATTGTATGTCTTTTTGTTAGGGGAGATGCAACTTGCTCTCTCTCTCCCTCCCCGCCCCCTGCCCTTGGGCTTTGAACTGCAGAGTCATACAGACTTGAGGTCAAACCACCACCCCAGCACTTGTAACTGTAAGACTTGGGCCAAATTGCCTAAGCTTTTTAAGTGTCAGTTTCCTCATTTGCTAAAAATAAGTAAATAAATGCCCAGGATTAATCTCTACAAAGCTTTTAGCATGGTGGCTGACCCATAATAAGTATTCAAGAATTGCTAGCTGTTTTCCTTTCTCTGGAACCACTTTTTTCCAAAACGTCACTGCCCCCATGATCTAGTTCGATTACCCATCAATCCTATTGGGCCAAAGATCCTGGACTTAGCCCTAAGGGATCACGTGCCCCATGCAGCCCAGCCTGTGTTCAATCTGGCTAAGCTGTAGAACCAACAGGAGAGCTTTCAAAATACAATTTCCCCGACCCACCGAGTTGTCAGCCTCAAGGAGAGCACCCTGGAATCTACATTTTTAAACAAGACCCCAGGCAGCTCTCTGGCGTCATCCATACAGCTTACTTGGTTGTCACCCATAAGGCAGGGCTTAGAGTCAATGTCATGATCCATTTCCTCACCCACAATCCCTAGGTGCTCCTCGCACTTCTTTTCAGTATCCAAACTTCACCTTTTCAGAACACAAACCCAAGAAATGCAAGAAGAATACAAGAACCCCACCAAGAAATGTTTTTGTAAAGAACTGCTTTCAATGTTTTCTTCAGGCTAATGTCATGCTTTCTCGCCAGTGGTATTTTCAGATGTAGGGCAGACTTTAAAGTCAATATAGGGACCTCCGTGGTGGTGCAGTGGTTAAGAATTCGCCTGCCAATGGAGGGGACATGGGCTTGAGCCCTGGTCTGGGAACATCCCACATGCCGCGGAGCAACTAAGTCCGTGCACCATAACCACTGAGCCTGCGCTCTAGAGCCCGCCAGCCACAACTACTGAGCCTGCGTGCCACAACTACTGCAGCCCACGCGCCTAGAGCCCAAGCTCTGCAACAAGAAGCCATCTGAATGAGAAGCCCGCGCACCGCAATGAAGAGTAGCCCCTGCTCGCCGCAACTAGAGAAAGCCCGCGTGCAGCAACAAAGACCCAACGCAGCCAAAAATAAATAAATTTATAAACAAAAAATAAAGTCAATATAAACTGGAAAAAAACCACCAATCCAACAGCACAGCCTCCCAAGATGTCATCGATATTGAGCACGGTGGCCACTGACATTACAGGGTTTGGGGTTCTATTCACATTTGATTATTTCTCTTTGCTACCAACCTTTCTCTAGCCGTTCCTCCTGAATAAATGCAATCTCCAGGTAGTGATTTTTCAAGCAATGTGAGTTTTAACTTTGCTTTCATAGAGCCGCACTGTCCCAAGCAGACACACCAGCAAGAGAATTCCTATTCCCAATGTAGACCGGACAGGGTGCGTCGCTGAAGGCCTGTGTGCACAGCCACCAGCCGTGCTGACCCCCGTCTGCCTGGGGCCTGTCGGGGCTTCTGAACAGCAGTCCTGTAATCTCGAAGGCCTGGCAGTGCTAGGACCTCTTCCTGCCGGCCATCTGGTAGTCTCGGGGGTCAGGTCTAATGACAAAATAAAGCCACGGTCGCCCTGTACTTCGTGCAGTCTCTAAGAGAGTCCTTTTTGCTCTTTCCTCTGTCTTAATGCTTAAGCGGCGGTCTTAATCAGGGGTCACCTTAGCCAAGCAACAAGAGGAGCAGCACCCTTCAGGAAGAATTTTCCATTTTCCCCTGAATTATCTTTTACAAGAACACTTAAAACATAACCTTATTGCCTGCTTCTAACCAGCGGGGTTAGGAGAGGTCTAATGGTAAAGCTGGCAACTTGACTTTGCCTTCCTTTTCATTGACCCGGCTTCAAGAACTAAACATTCTAAAACATTTGTACTGAATTGGGGCGGGGAGATTCTCAGAGACCGAAGAGTTTTAAGCTCACCCATTGAATGTTTATGAGAGAAAGGAAGGGAGGGAGGGAGGAAAGAGGGGAAAAGGAAAAAAGAAGGAAAGGGGAAGGAAAGACAATCATCTGTTGCTGGTGGTAACAGACCAACCAGAGATAACCCCCGGGCGTAGAGCCCCCGACGTGCCCGTCTGAGCACTCCCGGTCTGAGACAGCTATCTCCAACTAGAAGAAATTTGCTCTGATTCCTTCAACGAGGCTTATGTGCCGTGTTCAGAGCCCCTATCTCACTCCTAGCCCACTAACAGTCATCAGGGTTTCTTCTCATTACAATAATGTTTCATAAAGAAAAAAAATGATACATGAAACCTGAATCGACACAGACTTGGTGCCTTAAGCAAATTAACCACGTATGCCCACTTTGCTCACAAGGAATTAAAACAATTAATTCCCACTATCGTAATTTTTCTCTTTTCACTTTGCTAAATCTTGGTAATTTTTGTCTCATCAGTCAAGGCCCTATTTTCACCGATCAGAGTGAGCACAGTTGAATCCTTTGCTCACCTGAGAGAGGCCTGTGACGTAGGATGGTCACTGGACTGGGAAGAAGGCGACTTGATCCAGTTCCAACTCAGAGACAAACCTCTGGAAACTTACCCGCGCGCGCCGGGCGGGCCTCCATTGTCTCTTCTGTGAAATGAGTTGGGAGATCCTCACTCCTTCAAGTCTGGTCCTTGGATTAGCATCACCTGGAAGCGTGCTAGAAATGCACACAGCACCTCGGGCCCCTCCCCCCCACCTGCTCAGTCAGTATCTGATTTTTTTTTTTTTGCGGTACGCGGGCCTCTCACTGCCGTGGCCTCTCCCGTTGCGGAGCACAGGCTCCGGACGCGCAGGCTCAGCGGCCACGGCTCACGGGCCCAGCCGCTCCGCGGCACGTGGGATCCTCCCGGACCGGGGCACCAACCCGCGTCCCCCGCATCGGCAGGCGGACTCTCAACCACTGCGCCACCAGGGAAGCCCTCAGTATCTGATTTTAACAAGACTCCCGGAGACTCGAATGCACGCGGAGGGCAGTGAGGCTCTGATGGGGACGGCTTCTGTGGGTGCAAGGCTGCCTCACCTGGGGTCCTCCCTCCACGCAGCCTGCTTCCCATGCCTCACTCACTGGTTCTCAGTGCTCACTCAACATTGGCATCATCTGGGGACCTTTTACAATTCTGACGCCCAGACCAGTTACATGCGAAGCTCGGGCCGTGCAGGCCGAGCAAGGCCACTGTGGAAATCTCCCCAGGTGATTCCTGTATGCAACCCTGGTTGAGGGCCTGGGCCTAAATATTCCTCCCGGGCTTAGGCGCCCTGTAGCTCATTCTCTCGTGCGTGCTTTTTCCCAGTCCCCAGAGGAACAGCAGAACTTGATCCCTTCTGTTCTGAACGCTCTCTTTTGCACAACTGGCTGCAAGGAGAGGACAACGGTAGCTGCTGTCAGCCCCCGAGCCCCAGGGTTTTGGCGTTCACTTTGGGCATCTGGGATTTTGGTTCAGCGGCAGCCTACTGATATTTGCCACAAAAGTGCTCAGAATGGAACCACCACCAGTAATAATACCTATTTATTAAGCACCTCTAGGTTTGGAGCACTATAGAATGCAAAGGTGTGAAATGATCACGCATCCTTGCTTATTTCTATGCACCCACCCCCTTTCCTGAGCCCAGAAGAGAAGATTCAGCAGAAGCTGGAGAGGGAGAGAAGTCCCAAGCAGACCAAAATGGAGGCCATCCTTGCAGCTGCCTGGTGAAGGTCACTCATGACTAAGGCCTGGAGATGGGTGACAGGACCTCTCGGAGCAGTTTTTAGAGTTACTTTTGGCTCTGTGCCACATCCTTCTTTCATGCTCCCCCCGAGCTCCTGGGTTAATGAACTCCATCATGGATTGTTATATGCAGACCACGGCGTGGCAGGCAGAGTAACAGCCCCCAAACATGTCCACATCCTAATCCCTGAAACCCAAGAAGGTGTTACCTTAGATGGCAAAAGGGGATTTTGCAGATGTGATACAGTTAAGGGTCTTGAGGTGGGGCGATTCTCCAGGGTTATCCGGATGGGCCCAACGGAATCACTAGCGTCCTTACAACAGGAAAGCGGGAGAGTCAGAGTCAGAGAAGGGGACGTGCTGACGGGAGCAGATTTTTGGAGTCCTGCCATGGCTGGCGGAAGGGAGCCAATGGGCCAAGGAAGCCGAAAAGGCAATGAAGGGATTCCCCTTCAGAGCTTCCAGAAGCAAGCAGCCCTGCCAACACCTTGATTGTTAGCCCCTTTTAGACCCACAGAACAATAAGATAAGGAATCTGTGGTGCTTCACATCACTCAGTTGTAGTGATTTGTTACAGCAGCCATAGGGAACTAATACCACCCAGGAATAAGAGCAGCCTTCCTATCGCGGTCTAGATTCCCCAGCCCACAGCGGGCAAAACTAGGTTCCTGGCCACCATGACAGAGTCCCGTGTTAGGAACTCTGTCCCTTGGGATGTGCTGCCGGTGACACGCAGACCAGGGCCCCCAGGCCTGCAGAGTCTTTCCCTGAGAGAACACCCTACCTCACCCTTTGTCCCCGCCCCACCCCCAACCAGTTCCCCGATTTCTATAACTAATAACCACCACTGGCAAAAGAGGCTAGGCTTCCCAGTTTGAACATTTAAAATATTTTAAGAAAAATAGACTATTACTTTGCTGTGGAACCCTTGTGGTAGAACAAGGGAAGTACTCATCAAAGACATAAGGAGAACACACCACCAAGGAAAGTAGATGCTGGGATTTTTTTTCCCTTTGGTGGTCAGCGTTCAAACCCCTCCAGGACACTGAGCCAACCGTAACATCTAGAGAAGCGGAATGTTTCTGTTGCCCATTAGTCAGAGGTGGGACTTAATGGGAATCAGAAGTTAAACAGAATTTGAGCTGAGCTGACCTAGTGGTAAGCCCAGTGGAACCTCAAGTCCACCTGTGTTTAGTTCTTCCAAATCCTGAGCGTATGCTCAGCCATGAGCTAAATACCAACTGCGCTCCCAGCCCGTGGTAGGAGGTGTGTGGAAGGCTCCAGAGTCCTCCCTCCAGAGCAAGAAAGGCCATTACGAGCAACACCATGAACCCAAGGGATTCGTTACTGATTGGAAGCACCACTGGAGACATGAAAGATGCAGGATGGGAATTCCCATCCAGCTCCACTAACCTCTGCACTGTAAAGCGGAAAAAGAGAGATGGGTCGTGGAAAGTCAGAGGGTGACTCCAATTGAGGCTGCTCCTCTAGATGCAGTCTCTTTACTGGGGAAAATTGAAATCCTACAGCAGCACCTTCATGTCGCTCTTACACCACCATGGTACCCCAAACATGGCTCCTTGTGCCACGTTCCAGCCCTACATCTGTCTAAGGGACACAGGTGCCACATCACCCAGCACACCAGGAACTGCTCTTCATTCTTCCTTGAAGATCGAAGTTGTGATCTAGTGTCACTTCCTTCCCTCCTGAAGAGCTGCTGTTAGCAGTTCTCATAGCGCAGGTCTGCTAGCAACGAATTCCCTCGGTTCTTCCGAAAACATCTCCAGTTCTCCTTAATTTGTTAACCTGAAACCTGGGTAGTGTTTTTTGTCATTGTAGTTATTTCTGCTACAATCAGTACCAACCTGCGTTGCCTTAAATAAATTTAAGCTGTAAAAAGCGAGTCAACACAGACATAAAGAACAGACTTGTGGTTGCCAGGGGGAAGGGGGGTGGGGGAGGGAGGAACTGGGAATTTGGGGTTAGCAGACGCAAACTAGTATATATAGGATGGATAAACAACAGGGTCCTACTGTAGAGCACAGGGAACTCTATTGACTACCCTATGATAAACCATCATGGAAAAGAATATGAAAAAGAATGTATAGATATATATACAACTGAATCACTTTGCTGTACAGCAGAAATTAATGCAACATTGTAAATCAACTATACTCCAATAAAATTTAAAAAAAAATACAAGTGCTATTACAAAGGAACAAAATGGTCAAGTGTTCCAAATTTAGGAAGCGTGCTACCCATGGGCAGGGGCCATGAGCAATGGCTGCAAAGTTCCACAATAGTTGACTCTCTAGTCTCGGTGACCCCACATAGGTGCAGGTCTAGAAACCAGAATTGTAGAAGTGATGGGCTCTTAGAAGACACAGCCAATCCTTTTGCTTTCTGGAGGAAAAATTGTTTTAAGTGACTTGTCCAAAGTCACAAAGTTAGCAATTACTGGCATTAAAACTGGGACCTCCTGCCGGTTCACCCCTGCTATCTCCTCTCTAGAGCCCACCCTTTAAGCTCCCGTCCAGCCTTCTAGACAAAGACTTGCCACATCTACATTTGTCTGAGAGACATAGCTAGCATACCAACTCCCACACCACATTAGCTATGGAGCCAGCATGTCCAGTGTCTGTACGGGGCTATAACATACAGGAAGCAAGAAGTGAAAAGAAATGTACGTGGTTTGTGAGCTCAAAACATTCAGCAGCCCCGAAACAATGACTAGTTTTGAAAGAATGAGCTTGTAGGTCACGTTAGCCCAAAGAAAATTACTTTTAACAAGGATTACCTCAGAAGCATGTACATAGATTTCTTTCTTTTTTTTTAAGGTGCCTGAATTTTATGATGTCACATTTGTCTGTGTGATGATTCGTTTCTTATGGCAAATACAGGCCAAAAAAAAAGAGAGGAAATCGGTTCATAGGACAGATTTTCATGTACTCTAAGGGTCAAAATAAACTCCTTGGATGAGAGACCAGTGAACTCAACATCATTAAATATTTTCATCTCTGAAACTGAGGCCTCAAACAGTGACCTGGGACACATCCTACAGAGAGAATACAGAGAGAGAAGGACCTTTCCAGTGGTGAACGGCTATGCCCAGCTCAGCTCTGGGAGAGCCAGGCTGTGATGACCTTTTCTGTTTTGAGAAGGTCAGGCAGTAGCCGTGAATAAATTGTGCCAAACAGATAATGTATTCCAAGCTCGTGCCTGCCCTGAAGAAGACATCAGCCTCCACAGCTGCTGGTAGAAGGTGTTAATATTTCTTCCACTTTAGAGGCGGCATCGCAATGAGGAGAACACACTCATTAGACGTGGGCAGAGACCAACAGATGCCAGACCAACAGATGCCAGCACATGTCTTCTGGCAGCTGTCTGTATCAGGAACTAGAAGGTGCTATTTCCCATAAGTAAAATAATGGGGCATTAGTCCCTGGCAAGTGAAAACCGAGTTTATGAATTGATAGTTCTGTTTACCACAAGGATATGATGACTCATTATTTTCCCACCCAGGAAGAAAGCTAGCTCTTCCTTCCTGCTGGTTTCCACTGAGCATATTTTTGATTGGGAGGTCAGCGGAGGAGACTGTTTCCCCTTTTATCATCTACAGCTGTGTCTCACTTTATGCCACAGGTAGAGTCCAGAAAAATTGTGAATGTGTTACATTGCTGAATAAGGAGGCATGTTTTTTTAATTGGAGTAGAGTTGATGTACAATGTCGTGTTAGTTTCAGGTGTTGTGTTAGTTTCAGGCCTACAGCAAAGTGAGTCAGTTACATATATATATACATATATATATTCTTTTTCAGATTCTTTACCTTTACAGGCTATGACAAAATACTGAGTATAATTCTCTGTGCTATACAGTAGGTCCTTGTTGTTTATCTATTTTATATGCAGTAGTGTGTATATGTTAATCCCAAACTCCTAATTTATCCCTCCCCCCCACCTTTGGTAACCATAAGTTTGTTTTCTACATCTGTGAGTCTGTTTTTGTTTTGTGAATAACTTCATTTGTATATATATTTTTTTTAGATTTGACATATAAGTGATATCATATGATATTTGTCTTTCTCTGACTTAGTATGATCATCTCTAGGTCCACCCATGTTGCTGCAAATGGCATTATTTCATTCTTTTGTATGGCTGAGTAATATTCCATTACATATATATATATATATATATATATATATATACACACACACACCATACATACCATACATATATATGTGTGTGTGTGTGTGTGTGTGTGTGTGTGTGTGTGTGTATGCACCACATCTTCTTTATCCATTCATCTGTCCATGGACATTTCGGTTTCTTCCATGTCTTGGCTATTGTAAATAGTGCTGTAATGAACATTAGGGTACATGTATCTTTTCAAATTAGAGTTTTCTCTGGATATATGGAGGCATATTTTAAATCCCCAGTGAGAATGAACAACTTGAATGAAACTTGTGCTGAGTGATTGTCTACTTCATTGCCAAGTCCTTCTTCTTTCACATGGCTCACAGTCATGTTTCAGAGACCACTCCTATTTCTCACCAGCAGCCTCAAACTTTTTGTAAGGCAGAAGAATGAAAAACCGAATAAGAGTATTCATTCATTCTTTTTTTTTTTTTTCATTTTTGATCTCGTACAGAAATGAAAACTCTAGCACAAAAACAGGACAAGTCACAACCAGTTTTTTTAGTTCCGCAATTTAAAAAATTTTTCTTTTCTACAGTAAACACTGTGCTATCTGGGCAGGTAGAAGGGCAGAAGTTTGTAAAACCTTCCAATTAACTGGGCATTAAAATTCCCTGGGTGTGTTTGCAAAGAACTAGGATGATCTCCAGAGGTCTTTGGAGCCTGGGGCAAGTCACAGGAGATAACTGAGTCTTCTGGCACTGAAATACATTTCCTCAGGCGAAATCGGGTTAAAATGAACTTCAAAGCTTCCTCAGATCAAGAGAAAGCAGAGCTTAAATGTCAGGATCAGAAGGAGATAAAATTGTGATTAAAACAAAAGAAGTCATCACAAGACGGGAAAAGTCACAGAGGGCAGAATTCAGTTATTTGTTTGCAAATGATTATTATGCTTCTCCTCACTGTGCCAGAGGACGGAGATTCAACAAGAAAACAGACACTTCTGCACATTTCAACAATCTCACAAAACAGCCATGACGTGCGCATGTACTAGGCGAGAGGCGAACAGTCTGTAATTAAGCACTAAAAAGCCTAGGGGCTCACGGAGGGCTTCACAGGCACGAGCATCCAAATCTTAGTTTTTAAATATTCGTATCGTTAAAAAAATGTGCATATGCATGTATGTAGATGGATATATACACTCCTGATGCTGTGAGTTACAAAATCCTCGGATAAATTTGACTTCAGGGCTTCCCTGGTGGCGCAGTGGTTGAGAATCTGCCTGCC
>NC_041220.1:153580718-153583727 GCF_002837175.3 Physeter macrocephalus | reverse complement strand
ATGGATATATACACTCCTGATGCTGTGAGTTACAAAATCATTTGACTTCAGATTTGTTATTCAGAAGTCACACTTGGTTCTCATATTCCTTGGATCATATATGAGCAGCTCCTCTTAAAAATATCGTGTATCCACTTTCCTGTCCAGTGTTTACAACCACTGCAGGTTCCAAGTTCTAGGAGAGAAAACCAAGCTAAAGGGAACTGTGAAGTTCACGGCCACATCGTTGTAAGAAGATAACAAGGTACCCACCTTTGTAACTGGGACTGGAGATAGGACGTTAGGCGGATGGCTTCTTCCAGCAGCATCAGGAGAGTTTCTTTTTTCCTGAAGTAGAATCCTGTAGGTACGAAAACAGTCCACTGGTGGATTTCAAAGATGCCAAGTATACTTTTCCTAACAAGAAATTCAACTATAAATTCCCCCAAACTGATTGAGGTGTGAATGACTAAATTGTAAAAAGCACATCCAGGTCATAAACACCAAGATAACAGAGATGGTTTTTGTTTTGCTTGAAAATGTACCACCGGCCCCCTGAACAGTGCCTGATACAACGCGGAAGTGCAACACATGGGTATGTAGGTGGCTGGAAGGAAGGAAGCAAGGAGATCCTGAGTAGGAAGTCCTATCTCCAGTCCCAGTTACACCCTGAGTCCTTGTAGAAGTTCTGATCAGCTCCCTAAAACACAGTAGCTGCAAGTTATAACACAACCCTACAGTATATTCTTTGGAGTTTGTGGTAAATATCTATTTAACAATATTGAAATGGATATAGTTCTCTTTCCATAGCCTGGTTCATCTCCTCTCAGCTAATCCTCTTATTATCTTCATAAAGTGCCAGGTCAAGGAACCCCTGTTGCTTTGTTATAAATTGATGTATAAATTGAACAAGCTCTACCTGGCTATTGAAGTAAAGATAACTATACCCAAAATGTGGGGCAAAACAGGTAAGTGACAGCCCTTGCATATTTTGTCCCCAGGAGGCTTATTTCTGTCAGATGTGCTCTATCTCACGTCTGCTTTTCCTAGTCCAGGGCCATCTCTGCTGTTATTTGTACCTGGAGTCACTACTGCCCTGTCTATAGTGAGTGCTAAATCATGACTCAAGGAAAGGACCCTAAGAGCAATAAAGAGAGTGTTTCAAATGCAACTTGATTGATCTTTATCCTCGGATAGTGCTTTCTGGCCTAATGATAAGGAACTTCTTTCTTTTCCTATTGAGCGGCAACTGAATTCTTTTTTGCAACATACAGAGGTATATGTATTGATTTACTGCACCTGTCTAGATGCACTGAAGATTTCTTCATTTAGCTGCTTCCTTTTGACCTTTGGGTGAGACATTAGGGGTAAGGCAAGGGCTCCTCCTCATCACATCCTCATCCTCTGAAAGGATGAGGCCCGCCCCCAAGCCCAGCATTAACTCACTCAATAAACCTTTAAAGCCTGCAACCTTGCGGAGGCACTGTTCTATGTCCAGACAATGATCTCCCCCAAAAGAGCTCACGGCGTAAGACACGGAACAGAGAGGTACGTGATAATTACTGTCACTCAAAAAACTTCTGTTGAAGAAATACTTGCCAAGGCTCAAGTATGAGCGTGGGAAAGTGGCTACTGTATGCCCCTGACCATAAAAGCCTTTCTCAGACCTCTTTCAAAGCCATGCTTCCACCTTCATGACTTAAAACACAATGATGAACCAGTCAGAACCTCACACCTAGAGTCCCTTCTGTCTCGGTTATCTATTGCTGGGTAACAAGCCACTCCAAACTTGGCTTAAACCAGCAACGATTTATTTGTTTCACATGAATCTGTGAGTTGACTGGGCTCAGCTGGTGGTTCTTCTGGCCTTGGCTAGAGGCGCTGACTCGGCTGTATTCAGCGGGCATCTGAGCTGGATGGAAGGGTCACAAAGCCTTCACTCACATCTGGTGCCTAACTGGGCTCTCAACGTGGTTGCCTTGGGCTTCCTCACAGCATGGGGGTCTCAGGAGAGTCAGACCTCTCAAATGGCAGCTGGCTTCCCAGAGGGAGGACCTTAAAGCTGCCATTCCTTTTAAGGCCTGGGCTCAGAAGTCCTAGAATGTCATATCCTTGACATTCCACTGGGCAAAGCAAGTCACAAGGCCACAGTTCAGATACCAGGGGAGGGGAAATAGATGCCACCCTTGCCCATCTTTGGAGACTGTTTACCCCACTTCCCCATAGGAAATAAATTCCCCCTTTTGCCTAAGGTTGTCAAGTTACATCATTAACAGTGAGTTTCAGTACTGTGTGACAGGTGACATCGGACAGGTAAGAATTTGTTATCATGTTGTCAGGAAAGAGGAAATAATCAACACTGATTTTGGAAGGATGCATCTGGAAATTCTTCACAAAGGTGGAAACGCTTTGTGGTAATCCTCAAACCCTTGAGCTTTAGCAGAGGTGTTTAGGGTCCTAAAGGGCTTCATACAGTGCCCATTTCTTAGGGAAGAATAAACTGTGACTGCTAAGAGGTTTGTATTAGGTAGGTTAACTACTGCAGCACACAACTCCCAGATGTCAGGGGTGTCACATTAATGTAAAGGTTCATTTCTCATGCATATCACAGTTATGCTAGGACCCAGGTTCCTTCCACCTAATGGCTCTAACATCCCTGGGGGTCTTGAGGGCCTCCACTACATGCTCTGCATTAGGTCATCCCTCAGGGAAAGAGAAAGTATGGGAAAAAACAAGGAAACTCTTGATGGGCCAGGCCTGGAGATGGCTTAACAAACACTTCATCTAACTACAAGGAATCTGGGAAATGTTGTCAAGTTTGCGCCCTAGAAAGAAAGGAAAACAGCTTGGAGATCAACTAGTCAGTCTCTGCCACAAACTCTTTTTTTTTTTTTGCGGTACGCGGGCCTCTCACTGCTGTGGCCCCTCCCGTCGCGGAGCACAGGCTCCGGACGCGCAGGCTCAGCGGCCACGGCTCACGGGCCCAGCCGCTCCGTGGCATGAGGGATCCTCCCAGACCGGGGCACGAAC
>NC_041220.1:153524546-153580458 GCF_002837175.3 Physeter macrocephalus | reverse complement strand
CCCCGCATCGGCAGGCGGACTCTCAACCACTGCGCCACCAGGGAAGCCCTCTGCCACAAACTCTTACTAACCCATCCCTACGTTTCTGAAATATAAATACCCTCTGTTATTGAAAAAATGCTTAATTTGCATTCAATGCCTGTTAGCAGCCATTTGAGAAGAATTGGATACACGATATAATTCTGAAGAAATATCTACGTAGGGTCCTGTGAAGAGCTTTAGAGTCTCTAAGCTCTGAAAGATATGACAGAAACTCCATCCATATCCAACCCCCTTTCCCGATGTCAACCTAAATAAAAACAATACTGAGCCCCAAAGATTAAATGTAAGGAAGTCCAACAGGTTTCTGATTTTCCCATGATTACAAGTTTGCTATTTTTTCAAAACATCTAATCTCCCCCCACCACCGAATGGGGTGTGTGTGTGTGTGTGTGTGTGTGTGTGTGTGTGTGTGTGTGTGTGTGTATGTGTGTGTGTTACGAGTATCCTAAGCCCATGCATTGTCTGCCTATCAGATAGTCAAATTTAGCCCAGTAACTAAAGAATGAATGCCAGAAGATAAGGGACAGGAATACAGAAAACACTGGAAAATGCACAAATTCCCATAGTCCCCTCCAATCCCTGCCCCACCAGGGACACTTCTCAATACTACTTTCAAGCCAACTGTACCCATCTTGTAAATAACTTAATATTCCTGAAGAGGTAGTGTTCTGCAGTTCTGCACTGACAAACCACAGAACTTCTAGGGTCCTGGGTAGTTTAGAAGAAGAGATAATTTGAGCAGAAAACTTGGGTTTGTATTTGCCTGTTCATTTTCGTTTACTTTTTTAGTTTGAGTCCTAAAGGAGTCTAACCAGGTTTCTCCACCTAGCCTATTCTGATACTTCAGATATTTGAGGCTGAGATCTCCATACTTTTAATATATTTGTAACCAGTTCACAGAGAAGACAGTGTATATTTTTCCAAGAAGGTGGAAATTAAGTTTAGTCAGTGTAGGATTGGCTATGCTGCAGTAATAGATATCTCAAAGGCTGAGCACATCAT
Organism: Physeter macrocephalus; assembly: GCF_002837175.3. Classification (NCBI taxonomy): domain Eukaryota; kingdom Metazoa; phylum Chordata; class Mammalia; order Artiodactyla; family Physeteridae; genus Physeter; species Physeter macrocephalus. The sequence goes on along the minus strand of NC_041220.1, from coordinate 153,579,414 downwards.
AAATTTACTTCTTACTTACATGAAGTCCAACGCAAGTTGGCCAGGGCTCAGTTCCATCTGGTGACTCAGGGATCCAAGCTTCCTCCATCGGGTGATGCTGCCATCATAATATGTGAATTCCTGGGTTGCCATGCTTGGGAAAGAGAGGGATGTGTCACTTATGGGCCAATCCTTCACTTCCCTGGCCCATAAGTAACACATGCCATTTCCACACACAGTTCCTTCACTAGAAGTTGTCAGATGGCCCCCAGTTCCCAAAAGGCTGGGAAATATAGGGGAACACACTGTAAATGTGATGACTAACCATCTTCACCATATAAGAGAAATAAAATTATTTTTAGAAAATTAAACGGGCAACATTCACATATCATGAATGCAATCAGAAATCAGGAGCATGTGTGTAAATGGGTGACTGAAGGGTCGGGGAGATATCCAGAGCTCCATGAAGACCCTGAGGCTCTGGAAAATCATTGGTTAATCTGAAGATTAACAGGCACTGGGGCTTCCGGTCACTGGCAGTGTGTCAATTTTTCCTTCGCCTGGGAAAGAAGGGATGCCTAAAGTGACACTTTTGTCAATAAGGCAAGGTGCTGCCACACTCTTGCTTCAACTCCAACTATAATTTAGACATGCTGCAGAAAGGGAAGAGAATTGCAGATACAAGTATAAAATTCTTGAGATAGAGCTTCCTCTTCCAAAATTGTGACCTGCTATCTTCACGATATTATGAGAGGAAACCTTCCAATGAGAAGAGTAAATCATAAGCAGGAAACACCAGCTCTCATCCTTTCTGCCCCAGATGAAATAAAGTCACTTTGTCATACCAGCCAAGCTTGGCTACAGGCATGCCTCCGTTTGCCCCGTCCACCACCTTGGGATGAGCACGCCAAGTTTCAACACTTGAAAGAGCAAGAAAATCTCACCGATATGGGGCTAAAAATCCCAGTGTGGTTAATGTGTGATTATCACTTGATACTGTCATGGAAAAAAGAAATGAAAGAAAAACTCTTCTTGTGTTTGTTTGCCTACCTCTTTGTGTTTTGAAATGTCCATCCCAACACTTTCAAAAACCAATGAGATAATGACGACTGGTAAGAAGCTTCCCCTAACCTGGTAAGATCAGAATTACACCAGCCTCAACTTAGAGAGGCAGGTCTAGAAGGCGATTGTAAACTATTCCATTGTGTTATATTCTTTCTAAAGAAAGGCTCTTTTCTGTTTAAGGTGAGAGGATACTGGTCTACCTGTAGACTAGAAACATGTGTATAATAGAAGCAAAATACGGTAGGGTTTATCCAGGAGAGAGAGGCCAGTTCTGTGTCATCGCTCAGTCTCTTAGGTGATTGGCTAGCTTGAGTCAATTCCCAAGAGCCCAGCATCTCTGACGACCCTGATAAGATAGACTTTCTGTCTTTGAAAACCCAGAACATGGTGAACCCCTGCATTGCCTAAGCTGTCAGCCCATCACCTCACCTCATCTCTCTCCTGTCTTTAGCTGCACCTGTGAAGACTTCTCCCTGGATTGTACCCACAGGGACTCAGTACAACAAAGTCACTCACCTTTGTTGTAGTTCATGATTTAACAGGAATGGACAAAAAAGAGCTCAATCCTTTAAATCGCAAACTAGTAATTATGTAGCCCTTTGCTTGTTAAATTTATCCAGCTACAGACATGCTTGTAATAGCATTTGCCTTAAATTTGCCCCTTGGGGCCATGGGAAAAGTTTTAGGACACTGCCAGTGACGCATGCTGGATTTCCAAGACAAAGCTGCCACGGAAGACCATCACTATTTGTATTCATATCAAATCTCAGTGATTAGAAGTCAGATGGGTGAACCAGACCTTCTCTTTTGTTCTCTTGAACGCAGGTCATGAGAAGTCACTACGGGAATGTATTATGAGTCTCATACACTCAGAAAAATAAGGATTTTGTTCATTTTTCTTTGCCTGCCAGCGAAAATAACAGCAATTGCAGCTCAGTTTCTTCAGACCACGTGAGCTGGAATTCATGCCTTTTACTTGGCTGGCTTCTGATGGCCATTTATAGACCCATAAGTCTATGTGCCACCTTCCCATAACATTCACTCCCAGTTTGTAAACCCAAGGCCAATGCAGGTTTCTGGAGACACACCAGACACACAGCGGTCTCAGAGCAATGATGGCACGCAAGTCTAGGGTAATAACCTGTTTCCTTACTCTCCCTTGGACCTCGGATTTCCAGTTTAGCAAGGCTAAAGCCAACCCCCAAACAAAAGAATAATAGGCATATTCCATAATATGCTTGCGGACAGAAGGCAACTCACATGGCAGGTAGTCTTTGGAATTCGTGCGGTCCTACATCAGCTTCTCACCAAGGTCAGTGCCTCCACGAGACGCGGCCTTGGCTGCATGGGCTGCCCTGAAGAGTGTGGGTAAGCAGGCTGTCTCCCTGCTCTCTGTGTTCATTGCCCCACCTTGATGGAACCTATGGCCTCACGAAAGTGCAGGTCCTGCAGTTGGTGGGCTCCCCAAAGCTAAAGCATGGTTTTCAAATCCGGGTCTGCCTTGCATTTCTAGGGCCAGTTTCAGAGAGGTAGTTTGGAAGAGGTTTTGAAAAGAAGCACCAACGAGGCGGTGATTGGGAGCCCTTTGCTGTACCCACTCAAAGCTTGGGGTTCTCGCCTCCCTCCTTTCATCCTTCAAGGTCTCTCACCCCCTGGGTGAACGTCGGTTACTTCTTCCTCTGCCCGTGTGCCAGCTGAGTTCTCCAGGAAGCAAGCACCGAGATGTAGTTAGGAATGCGAAAGATGTATTGGAGAGAAACGCCTGAGGGAAAAAAGGGAGGCAGAGGAATCAGGCAGAAGAAGATGCCAGACTGTGATGCTGACCCGACAATTGCTCCATCAACACAACTGGGAGGTCCAGAGCAAAAACCACCCTTAGAGGAACCTGCACTGGGAAGAAACGGCTAGGAACTTCGTAGCCTTGCCTTGCTCCGGCCTCGGCCAGGGCCTGCCCTTGGAAGAGCGTGATCCTGGCTCCAAAGCGAAGGCAGTTGGCCAAACACATACTCAGCGGCCAGCCAGCTCAGCAAACAGCTTTTTCTTGAAGCTGGAAGAAAGACCTGGACAGCACATCTCTGCGCCTGCCAGAGCCAGCCACCTCTCCACTGGGAAACAGCCCCACGCCAGCACCACGCAACTCTGGCAGGGCAAGGAGTTGAGACCCTTTGCTTTCTCGGTCACGGGGATAAGCACACGCCCCTCGGAGGGATGATGAGAATCAGTTTTCGGACATCAGGCAGAAGGCGGCGAGGGTCTCTCTCTTTCTCTGCAGTGATGAACTCTAAGGACCATGACAGCTTGTCGCTTCTGGGCGGGGGGCATCTTATCACCACGTGGATAAGCCTGTCTGAGGATCAGGCAGGTGCACAGTCAAGAGATGGAACAAGAGACAGGGAGATGGAGACACACGGATGGTGAGGGAGACCCCTGCCTGAGCCACTTCCAATCCTCTTGGCCTCTGCCCGTACTCCACTGCTGCCGAGATCAACTTCGCGCAGCCTCCGACCAGGCTCGTGCAGACACGACCTGACGCTATGCGCCACCCTAGGACTTCCCTGTGGCCGCAGCGAGTTCACTTTCTCCCCGGAGGCTTCTCTCTGGTGGGACACCTGTGGAAGCTGCTCAGCGCTCGCACGTGCCACCCATCAATGTGGGAGGAGTCCACACCCATGGGCCATGCTTGATGCCTGCAGGACAGAGCCGATGAATCCATGCTTCCCCCTTCTGTCTCCGGGAAGGACAGTCCTGAGATGCCCTGGAAGGACCTCCTGAAGATCCCACAGCGTGAGCTCCAGTTTCCCATAATGCCAGGCAACTTGTTCAGGCATCTTTTGCTGAGGTCTCCCACCTTCCCTTTCCAATGCTGCACCCAAATAGACTACCAGGACACAAGCCTTTGTCTTAGGTTCTTTTGTGGAGGAACCCAGCCTATGACAGATAACGCTATTTGAGCACCTGGATCCAACTGTTCCTGAAACCACTCCCTTGGCCTTCTCAATTCCTTGAGTCAATAAAATTATCAAGTTTCTTTTTTTTCCCTTTCTTTGTTGTATGTGTGCGCGTGTTTAAGCTAGTTTGAGCTGAGTCTTTGTAATTTGCCACCAAAAAAGAACTCACCCACCACAACCTTATTCCCCTCTTCTAAGTTGCTCTTCTCCCCCTTTAATCACCACCATGCCCACCTTCCCAATACCTCTCCACGCTCCCCGTCAGCTCCAGGAAGACAAAGTGTCATCACTGACTCCTTCTCATCTCTCTCCTCCCACATACGAGCAGATGCCAAACCTTGCAAGCTTTCGGTGTTCTGCATCTAAAGTGTGTCTCTTATAGACAGCACGTTGAGTTTGAAGTGCCTGGGGGACCTCTAGGTGCACCCGATCAGGAAGGTACAGAAGCCAATCTGGAGTCCCGGAGACAGGGCGAGGCCAGATATTGGGGAGAGACGGTCAAAACCGAGAGCCTGGATGACGTCGCTGAAACAGCTTGACAGACGGGAAGGTCAAGGCTGGAGCCCGCAAGCCCATATTTACGGGCTGGAGGAGGCCAGCGCTCACTGTTAGTCTCCCCGACATTACAGGCATGTTACATGGGCCCAGAGGAAACCTCAACAGCGAAATTTCAGGTGCTGCAGAAGATGAAGAAGGACGCAGGAGGTAGCAGAACCCTCACTGAGTGTCCCTTTCCTCACAGACGGACTCCGTCCGTCTGGTCATCACACGGATGGGGATAAGGGGGCAAAAGCGAGCCTTCTCAGCATCTTCAGCCGCACCTCTAAGTGTCGAGCCCCCCTCCAAGACACCTCCCTGTCAGCACCAATCAGGTCACTAACGACGATTGACTGGGGCAGGAGTGCAGTTTGGAGGACTGAAAACCAATTTCTGCCCTCTTTTCTAGGCTCAGGTCTCTCATTTGTTATCTTTGAGTTCTCGTTTTTCCATCAAAAACCTCTCCGTTTCTGGTGGCTGCTGATCACTTCCATGGTCGAGCGGCAAGCCTGAAATTTACTTAGTTCGGAATTTGTGCACAATTAAGGACTCGGGAAAGGTCCCCGGGCTTTGCAATCATGCTCGAACTGCATCAGAGAGGAATTTAAGAGGGGACGGGGAAAGAGCTGACATTCCACAAACCTGGCTGAACTTGGCTTAGAGAGGCTTGGGAAGTGCGCATTGGAAGGACGATACAGTACGAGGTTAGCTGAATAAAATGGGAGGTGACAGCTGATGGTTGAGAAGCCATCTCAATGAGGTTCCTAAGCGAGGAAAGAACACTTGCTGACAGCGGTCGCTACTCTGAGAGCAGACAATTTTCTGGGGCTTTGACTGGGAAGGCATTTTGTCTTCACCAACGCGTCCATACTGCAAATGCCAGACGGCTGGTGTGCACAGCACGCGCTTCATAATGACATCTGCAACTTCGGATGACGGAATTCTCTGCTCTTTTGTTCTTTCCAAACACATTGCTTCTAATATTTGCCTTTGACGACTGTCCAGCGAAAGACAAGAGAAACTCGTCGGTCACCATTCCTAAAATATTAGCTGCCCAAACTAGACTACAAATCACAAGATGAAACAGAATCTGACCCCTAGCGCCTGCATTTTTCCAGGAATATTTGCTCCAATAAGATGGCTGAGGGTTTAGAAGGAGAAGAGAAGCTAAACGTCAAAAGGCAAAAACATTCTGTTCACCACCCTGATCCTGGGGGTCTCCCGGGGCGCACGCTCATTTGCTAAGGGAAGCTCTGCATCTCCCATTTTCCCGAGCTGCTGCGCGTTACCTACAAAAACCCCGAGGACTGGCTTAGCGCAGGGCTGTCAGATGGTCCTCACTGCTTTCAACACCATGATTTTGCAAATGAGGTACGCAGTTGGTCAAGCCAAAAAAGGCCTGAGTATCTGCCAGAAGGTCAAACCAGGGACTGGCAAAGTGTGGCCCGCCCGTGGCCCACATCCAGCCCTCTGTCCTCAGGCCCCTCCACCCCGGCTGTGCTGTGGGGCCCACAGACGTGGCTGGGGCAGGCTGGCACCTGAGAACCCGGAGAGCAGCCAGGACGTCACCCTCCACCCCTACTCCCCGCTCTGCACCCAGAATCTGCGTCCGGGCCCAGCGGCCCCTCCTCGCAGGCCCCCGCTGCTTCAGCCAGCGCCAGGCCCCAACCCGAGGGCGGGCCGCCGGGCCTCTGGAAGGCTCCAGCGGACGGCAACTGGAGACCGACTTGCCCACCGGCCAAGACCAGCCACGTGGGCAAATGGGGCAGCGCGTGGCAGCACTCTCTCTCGTTCTATCAGAACGTGCAGACGAGGCTCCGCTTCGCCTCTTGACCTGCAAAATCAGGAATACTTACTATCGCTCTACAGAGAAAGCCTGAGACCACTGGTACAAACTTCCATAACACGTTTTCCCCAAGACATTAATCAAGACGGTGAGGAGGGGGCCGGAGAAGGGGGCAGCCTTGGGCGTCTACGCTGTTAAATCAGAGGTTCTTCATGCGCATTCACAAGACAGGTGCAAACCTGATTATGTATACACTGGAGTACACACACTTCTGAACGTTGCATTCACTTCTCACTTTTCCTGTCATTGGCACACCAGCCTTGGTTATAGTGGGGATTTGAAGGCCACCTGCTGGGCACAAATGGCCTCCACTCACTGGAAATAAACTGGGCGGTGACAGCTGGCATCTGACCGCATTGCCTGGCTGGGCCACACCACACGTGACAGCTGACGAAGGACGCGGAGCGGGCGGAAAGGTAATTCTCTGCCACAATCAAACTTCTCACTCACGGCAGAGCGGCGTTTCTCAGCCTCTTTGTGGTGGAGGCCGTCCTGTGCACTGTAGCGTGGTTCTCAGCTTTCCCAGCCTCTACTCATGTAGCGGGTTGAACTGTGTCCCCCCTCAAAATATATGTCCAAGTCCTAACCCCCAGGACTTGTAACTGGGACCTTATTTGGAAATAGTGCCTTTGCAGATGTAATTAAGTTAAGGGTCTGGAGATGAGATCATCCTGGCTTTAGGGTGGGCCTTAAATCCAATAACAGGTGTCCTTACAAGAGAAAGGAAAGGGAGATTTGAGGCATGGGAAAAGAGGGGAAGGCCCCGTGAAGCTGGACGCGGAGATTGGAGTGATGAGGCCGCAAAGATTGCCGGCAGCCCCCGGAAGCGAGGACAGAGGCCTGAATTGAATTCTCCCTCAAGAGTCTCCAGAAGGGACCAACTCTGCAGACATCTTTTGGACTCCTGGCCTCCAGAAATGCGAGAGAAGAAATTTCCCTTATTTTAAGCCACCTGGTTTGTGGGAGTTTGATACAACAGTATCAGGAACCTAATACACCCCATCAGATGCCAGGAGCACCGTCCTCCAGTTGTGACAATCAAAAACACCTCCCCAAAGCAGCCGCATAGCACAGAGATCAGCTCGGTGCTCTGTGACCACCTAGAGGGGTGGGATAGGGAGGGTGGGAGAGAGACGCAAGAGGGAGGGGATATGGGGACATCGTATGTATATGGCTGATTCGCTTTGTTGTGCAACAGAAACTAACACAGTATCGTGAAGCAATTATACTCCAATAAAGATCTATTTTAAAAAAATACCTCAGGGCTTCCCTGGTGGCGCAGTGGTTGAGAGGCTGCCTGCTGATGCAGGGGATGCGGGTTCGTGCCCCGGTCCGGGAAGATCCCACGTGCCGCGGAGCGGTTGGGCCCGTGAGCCATGGCCGCTGAGCCTGCGCGTCCGGAGCCTGTGCTCCGCAACGGGAGAGGCCGCAGCAGTGAGAGGCCCGCGTACCACAAAAAAAAAAAAAAAAGAAAGAAAGAAACCTCAGATGTCCCATGAGGAGCAAAACTGCCCCTGGTCGAGACCCACTGTGTTAGCATTACAGTTTCTAAAATCGAAAGGGAAGGACTCTTCCAGTCTAAAAGGAAGGAATTCCTGAGTCCGTAAATGCTGCCCAGCCATCATACAGACTGAACCCAGGTTGAGACCACTGACATGCCAGGCAAACGCGGACGGCAACTGGCTCGAGGGAGTGGAAATGCAGAATAACCAGCACCTGCTTTCCTGTCGCTTAGACATTCTCTCCGAGCCACCACTGCACACAAGCAGCAACACTCTTTAACCCATTTTGATCACGAAACATTGAGACCTTGCAACGTCGGTGGTGAAGTCCAGCATCCATCACACCCAGGGAGGCCCTCCCCTCACAAAAACGTGTCTCCAGGAGAAAGGGCAACAGTTCCCGGAGGGCTGCTTTGCCTCCTGACTCGCTCCTGGCCTCTTCCACTACCAGCTAAAGGGAGATGCCAATTTCAGGTCTATTTCCGAGAACAAACTCGAGCCATTTCCAAAAAGAGGGTGACAGCATCAGTGCTGGTTAGAAGTGTGGGCTCGAGAATCTGGCCGCTTGGTGTCCGAGGTGGGCTCTGCCTTGCGCTAGTTAAGTGAGCTGCCCAGAGCCCCCGATCCTCGTCTGTACAGTGGGGGCGGCCCTGGGCGGCCCTGGGGGACTCAGCTCTGAGCAAGTCTTCAAAAATGTAATGATCTTAAAAAGTGCTCGGCCAGGAGCTTGACTGGTCAAGTATTCAGGAAATATTTGCTATTATTACCTAGAAGGAAGCACATTCCTGAATTAGCCAACCAGTTTCGTGAGAAGATAAAAGTTATCTGTGCTTGGAAGGCCCTACCAGAGACTTAGAGATGCAAAACCTTAGGATTCCAAGTGACCAAAAAAAAGAGTGTGTTCGGGCAGAGAATTTTCAATTATCTGGATGAGGGATTATCCACAAATAGTTCGGGTAATCAAAAGCAGCAGTTAATCCAGAAATACCTGGACCGCAATCAGCAGCCACCATCACCAGCAGATTTCCCTCCCGGCAACAGCTAACCTACCTGTGTGCAAGGTCAGGGGCTCTGCGCTGAGAAGCCAGCCAACGAGTGATAGCAGACCTCAGAGGCACGCCAACCCTGACTTTGATTTGATCACAGTTAGCCCACAGAACTGAGTCCCAAAACTAACTGAAAATAGACTCCCAAACATCACAGTTACGTTGGATCCCCCAAAGGCAATTTAAAAATACATAATTTGGGCTTCCCTGGTGGCGCAGTGGTTGAGAGCCCGCCTGCCGATGCAGGGGACGTGGGTTCGTGCCCCGGTCCGGGAAGATCCCACGTGCCGCGGAGCGGCTGGGCCCGTGAGCCATGGCCGCTGAGCCTGCGTGTCCGGAGCCTGTGCTCCACAACGGGAGAGGCCACAACAGTGAGAGGCCCGCGTACTGCAAAAATAAAAAAATAAAAATAAATAAAAATACATAATTTGGGGGGACTTCCCTGGTGGTCCAGTGGTTAAGACTCTGCGCTCCCAAAGCAGGGGGCCCAGGTTCGATCCCTGCTCGGGGAACTAGATCCCGCATGCATGCTGCAAAAAAAAAAAAAAAAAAAAAAAAAAAGATCCCGCATGCCGCAACTGAAGATCCCGCGTGTTGCAACGAAAGATCCCATGTGCCACAGCTAAGACCCGGCGCGGCCAAATAAATACATAATTTTTACAAAATACATAATTTTTAAAACTTGACTATGTGGGTGTATTCGTTTCCTCTTGCTGTTGTAACAAATTACTACAAACTCAGAGCAACACAACTGTATTACAGTTCTAGAGGGCAGAATCCACATGGGTCTCATAGGCATTCTTTGTCTTTTCCAGCCTCTAAGGGCTGCCCACAGTCCTTGGCTCCTGGCCCTGCATAACTCCAAGCTGTTTCCATCATCCCCTCACCCTCTCTGACTTCGACATTCCTGCCTCCCTCTCATATGAACCTTTACGAGACCACTCAGACAATCCAGGATCATCTCTGCATCTCAGGATCCTTAACTGAATCACACCTGCAAAGTCCCTTTTGCCACATAGGGTAAAATTAATCGGTCCTAGGGATTAGGATGTGGACATCTTTGGGGGGCAATTTTTGTATCTACAAGGCAGAAATTCTGATGAAATATACATCTAATCCAAGAGGACTATAATCATGCTAGATTGTAAGAGAACTCTCCAGTTCTGTCATTTTTAAGAGTGTGATTCATATCATTCTTCAAATCATTCTTTTTTTTTTTTAAATTTATTTATTATTTATTTTTGGCTGTGTTGGGTCTTCGTTTCTGTGCGAGGGCCTTCTCCAGTTGCGGTGAGCGCGGGCCACTCTTCATCGTGGTGCGCAGGCCTCTCACCCAGCGGCCATGGCTCACGGGCCCAGCCGCTCCGCGGCACGTGGGATCTTCCCGGACCGGGGCACGAACCCGTGTCCCCTGCATCGGCAGGCGGACTCTCAACCGCTGCGCCACCAGGGAAGCCCCCAAATCATTCTTCTTATACGTGACGGCACTGAAGGGATTGAATGCAACAGAGATCAGGGTGCATACGTTATATCAAAGTCACGGTCAAGGGCCGCCAGGACAATACACGTGAAGTTCACACGGAGAGCTCAGGACAGGGGAGTCAGCGCACCTCTCACAAAGCAAAGAGTAAAGAGATTCTCAGGGGCCAGTTAGGGAGAGAACAGAGACAAGCTGGCAGTCTGGACAGGTTATGGGCATCCTAGACATGCTGCTGACAGAAGAGAGCTGACAGATAAGATACCCCAGCCACTGTCCCTTTAGGGTGAGAGCTCTGAGATGCATGTTCCGCACTGTCTCCCACGTCTCCAGTCGCCCGCAGAGGCGACTTGCTGGATAACGCACCTTTTGTCGGCTGCCTCTCCCCCTCTGCCTCACTTCTTCCTGCTCCCGTATGCTGTTTCCCAGCATCGCCTTCCAAATAAATGACTTGCCCTTGAATCCTCATCTCGGTGTCCACTGTTGGGAGAATCCACACTGAGCCCCTCTGTCCTGGCGTCAGCCTCCCTCACAGGAGTGCAGAGACAATAAGACACTTTCCCCGGTGCCTGTCATTACCGAGTGCTTGGAAGTGAGGGCAGATCACCAGGCTGCAGAAGACACCCACCGGCCAGGTGGACCAGTGACAACAAGATAAAGCAGGGGGGCAAAAGAAGACCTGAAATTTCTCAAGAGACCCAAGACATAAAAATGTAGCCCTCATCTCAAATATCCCTTCTTTAAAAAAAAATAAATTTACTTTATTTATTTGTTTTCTTTTTCTGTTTTTTTTTTTGGCTGTGTTGGGTCTTTGTTGCTGCGCGCGGGCCCTCCCTAGTTGCGGCAAGAGGGGGCTACTCCTCATTGCGGCGCGCGGGCTTCTCATTGTTGTGGCTTCTCCTGTTGCAGAGCACGGGCTCTAGGCACACGGGATTCAGTAGCTGTGGCCCGTGGGCTCAGCAGTTGTGACTGACGGGCTCTAGAGTGCAGGCTCTGTAGTTCTGGCGCACGGGCTTAGCTGCTCCGCGGCATGTGGGATCTTCCCGGGCCAGGGATCGAACCCGTGTCCCCTGCATTGCAGGCAGATTCTTAACCACTGTGCCACCAGGGAAGCCCCGCAAGTATCCCTATTTTCAAAAGGCAAAGATTAGACTGTTCTCCCCCTTCACCGTAAGCCCCACCTAACCTCGGGTGTCAGCTTCCATCCTTTCAGAATGTCTCCTCTGTTGAAGCTATTCAAACTTGATCTTGATTCACAGACACACACACTTTCTGAGTTATACACATAGACAGTGTACTAGGTTATGAGGCTCTGGGATGAGACCAAGGGGAAAAAGATATATTCCCAGTCAGTTGTGTTCTGGTAAATGTTCTCCAAAGGAGCCAAAAAAAAAAAAAAAAGCTGGCTGTAGTACCCGCTGGTCTCCATGGTGTAATATTCCCACCATGGCTGATTTCAAGCTAGGAATGTGACATCAACCTGCTGGCAGAACTCCTACAAATTTAAGCATCGGTCCTGTGAGCTATACAAGCTGGCTCACACCCCACTGGCTAGAACTAGTACATGGCCACACCTAACTACAAAGGACGCTGGGAAATGTAGTCTAGCTGTGTGTGTGCAGGAAGAAGAGAGAACACGGATTTGGTGAGCATCTGCTGTCTCTACCACAGTCACATTTTTGAGCTTTCACGTGTCAGGTACTGTCCTCAACCAGTTTATATGGACAGATGAATTAACATCTTTTACAGATGAGAACGGAAACTTTCAGACACTGACTTTTGTCTTACTGGTGAGCCTTAAGAAGGAATGGATTCTTCCAGGCACAGGAGGGAAGAGCCGACATCCACCAACACAGCTCTGCATCAGCAGCTGTGAAGTAGGGTACAAGCAGTTTGTTAATAATATGACGTACTCACGTATGCACAGTATCTCTTCTTCTTAAAAAATATAAATTAGTATACTTATTCCTCCAATATCATTCCCCAACATTTTGCCTCAGCCTCTTTGAATCCCCAAGAAAGGAGTCAGGGTACAAAGAGTGCCCTCGGGTTTGCCCACAAACTCAGAGTCTCCCTGTGGGAGCGTTTGTGCTGGTGAATTTCAGCCATGTGGAACGTCAAGGCTGAAAACCACTTTTGGAACCACCTCTCTAAAGATTACGACGCTCCTTCTCTCTACAGCTATATTTTTATTCCCCTTCAGACATGGCTATGAGATGCGCCTTTTGGAGAGTTTTTCTACAAAATCACTTCAAGTTCTTACATTTAAAAGAGTGAGAGAATCTATTAACCAAATCCAGAAATACTGAAATTTAATCTCATTTCTATTCTCTCTCAACACTGAACACCAAAAGAACTTTCCAGTCAGTAGGGCATTTTCCCCTTTGATGTGACATGTTCAGTAAAGCCATGGGCATGGATTTCCTGAGCCGTTGGTCTCTGCAGCATTTAGAACTTGCCACGCTTCTTTGTAGGTTCAGCTGGATCAAAGATACACCAGGGCACAGAGTCTTCAGACTCCACTTTCAGATTCATTCTTTGCAAGTTCAGGATCTCTCAACCCAGCAGCCCTTCTCAGGACGTGAAACACCAAGCCAATTACCATTTTCTTTTGACACGGAGTGTTTTATGTGACATTTTACACAATGACAGATGGGTCTCTTCCGAGGAGACGCTGTGTGTCTTCAGAAAACTCTGCCAGGATTATTTTCTTGATTTATTCTAAAAGGTCACAACTAAAGAATGGGTTTTCAGCACTTATGTATTCTTCAAAAATATGTAATGGTTATCATCTGTATACAAGATACTGGAACTGACACGGAAGAAAGATCTTGGAGACATCCCTCCTTAACCTTGAGAAACTCACAGATTTGACCAAGAAGGCCAATCTCAGTTTTTCACCTTCAAAATTCCCACTTTCAGAATCAATACTCTATGTATCTTAGTTCTGGGCTGAAAAATCAAACAAAACCGCAAGTGATCACATCTGCTTCTAGAGACTGTGCTTTGGAACTTAAAATTAAGCTACTACAGAAAGCGAGGCCTGCTCTTGTTAACTCTTAAGAGTCCAACTTGAACGTCAGAGTGCAGACTTGAAACCGTCATGAGCTCACATGGTCCCACTCATCTTGGAAACAGCATGTGCTTTTCAGTTCCACTCTCTAGAGCCAGTAATTGCAAAAACAAAACCCAAATCAGATGATGTGATTTCACCCAACAACAGCCCTTTCTCGGCGTCTGTAGTCACTGTTTATACTTTCCCATGTCAGTCTGTGGGAGTCCCCCTCTCTGCTTTTCTTCTCCCGTTGGCAGCTGGTGCTGTGAACGTTTGGTTGAAACAAACATTCTTTGCCGGGGCATGAATGTCTGTCCCCTCGCTCTGGGCGACCAGTACACAGCCCTGAATTATGTATGTCTTGGTGCAATTTTCAGATTGGGAATGGTGATGCTTTGGAGGGGGAAGCTCTGAAAGGGACTGAGGGTGAGGCTGGATTCTTTCACCCCTCTGTGCCACACTGAGGTGTCCCTTCCCCTTGACAAGCCTTGACTAACGATGCCTATTTTGGAGCTTGCAGTTTCAATATGACTTCTGGGGCCTTTGAAGTCGCAGCCGCAGGAGCAAAAGTGCTGTAGTGAATTAGGGGGCCGGCCCTCTCTGGGAAGGAGACGGCTGCACAGCTGAATACGAAATGCAATTAAAAAGGAGCACCTGGGGGCTTCCCTGGTGGCGCAGCGGTTGAGAGTCCGCCTGCCGATGCAGGGGACACGGGTTCGTGCCCCGGTCCGGGAGGATCCCACATGCCGCGGAGCGGCTGGGCCCGTGAGCCGTGGCCGCTGTGCCTGCGCGTCCGGGGCCTGTGCTCCGCAACGGGAGCGGCCACGACAGTGAGAGACCCGAGTACCGCAAAAAAACAAAACAAAACAAAAACAAAAAAAAGGAGCACCTGGGCTGAAATCGAAGCAAAGAATGTGACTTTGGCTCCAAGTAGAAGCGGGCTCGTGTAATCACGCGACAATGTTCATCTCTGCCAAGTGCTTGATTCAGAAAAACCCCAAAACTTAAAAAAACAAAAAGGAAACAAAACAAAACACCCTCCGACTTGCCAGCACAACAAAGGAATGCAGGAATTCTTGCTAACACCTTCAGGGCCGCCCAGGTCACATTAAGTTAGCAGAGGCTCATCCCGGACAATGATGAGATCTTGTTTTCTTTTCACTGCCCTGGTGTTTGCATACTTCCCAAAACGTCCATGGATTCTTACTTTTTCCATCCCTTCTCATGCTTATTCTGCCCAGAGACACCCAGGCTAATTTCCCAGAGGCAGTGCCTGTTCCAGGTGTGTCTGTGTGTACGAGTGTGTTCTGGTTTTAGCATCTTACCTCCATCACAACTCTCCCATCACTTTAGACCAGTGGTTCTCAAACTTGACCTGCATCTGAATCAGCTATTAAAACTCAGATGGCTGGGCTCTGTCCCCGGACTTTCCAATTCTCTAGGTCCAGCCTCGGGCAGAAGATTTGCATTTCTAACAAACTGCTGGAGGATCTTGATGCTGCTGGTCCAGGGACCACACTTTGAGGACAACTGGGTTAGACCAACCAGTTCAACTCAGAGACTAATATAAGCGATGGTGAGCTGTCATGCTGAAGAAAAAGTTCCTGGACTTAAAGTCACCAAGAAGAGCCAAGTTTGAGCTCTGGTTAGACCACCAATGAGCTATGCCAACTTGGGTAGGGCTTTTCAATCTCGACCACATTCCAGAATCCCCCAGCAGCCTTTTACCAAGTTAATGCCAGGCCCCACCCAAAATGGACTGAATCAGAATCTTCGGGTAATTCCCCTGTGTTTTAACCTCTCTGAGCCTCAGCTCTGTCTTCTACACAATGGGTATAATAATTTTACCCCACAGGACCACTGAGGGGAATAAACACAAATATTAAAACCCCTTCACAGACATACAGATGGCCAACAGGCACACGAAAGATGCTCAACATCGCCAATTATTAGAAAAATACGAATCAAAACTACAATGAGGTGGGACTTCCCTGGCGGCCCAGCGGTTAAGACTTCACCTTCCAATGCAGGGGGTTTGATCCCTGGTTGGAGAACTAAGATCTCACATGCCTCAGGGCCAAAAAACCAAAAACATAAAACAGAAGCAATATTCTAACAAATTCAATAAAGACTTTAAAAAATGGTCCACATCACAAAAAAATCTTTGAAAAAAAACAGGAACATTTATCTTAAAAAAAAAAAACAAAAAACAAACTACAGTGAGGTACCACCTCACACAGGTCAGAATGGCCATCATCAAAAAGTCTGCAAACAGGGATTTCCCTAGTGGCACAGTGGTTAAGAATCCACCTGCCAGTGCAGGGGACACGGGTTCGAGCCCCGGTCCGGGAAGATCCCACATGCCGCGGAGCAACTAAGCCCGTGCACCGCAACTACCGAGCCTGCGCTCTAGAGCCCGCGAGCCACAACTACTGAAGCCCGTGCGCCTAGAGCCTGTGCTCCGCAACAAGAGAAGCCACCGCAATGAGAAGCCAATGCGCCGCAACTAGAGAAAGGCCACGCACAGCAATGAAGACCCAACGCAGCCAAAAAAAAAGTCTACAAACAATAAATGCTGGAGAGGGTGCAGAGAAAAGTGAACCCTCCTACACTGCTGGTGGGAATGGAAATTTGTACAGCCACTATGGAACACAGTATGGAGGTTCCTAAAAATATTAAAAATAGAGTTGCCATATGATCCAGCAATCCCACTCCTGGGTATATACCCAGACAAAACTCTAATTTGAAAAGATACATGCACTCCTATGTTCATAGCAGCACTATTTACAATAGCCAGGACATGGAAACAACCTAAATGTCAATCGACAGATGAATGGATAAGGAAGATGTGGTACATATATACAATGGAATACTATCCAGCCATAAAAAAGAATGAAATAATGCCATTTGCGGCAACATGGATGGACCTAGAGATCATCATGCTAAGTGAAGCAAGCCAGGAGAAAGACAAATACCATATGATATCACTTATATGTGGAATCTAAAATAAAAAACACAAAAACACACCCCAATAAACCCCCCAAAAACCATACAAATGAACTTATCTACGAAACAGAAACAGACTCACAGACATAGAGAACAGACTTGTGGTTGCCAAGGGCGGGGGGTGGGGGAGGGATGGAGTGGGAGTTCGGGGTTAGCAGATGTCAGCTATTATGTAGAGGATGGATCAACAACAAGGTCCTACTGTATACAACGGGGAACTACATTCAACATCCTGTGATAAACCATAATGGAAAAGAATACGAAAAAATGTATCTATGTGTATAACTGAGTCACTGTGCTGGGCAGCAGAAATTAAACACAACATTGTAAATCAACTCTGCTTCAATAAAATGAATTTAAAAATATTAAAAATTAAAAAACAATGTTTCCAACCTTCATAAATAACAAAGCGCCAGTCAAATGTTAGTTTCCCTGGCAGAAAACATTTAAATTTTACCTGAGGTCACCAATATCTCTGCTAATATCTAAGTCAGGACAGACATCTCTGGCACAAGTTAAACTCTTGGAGAAACGTGGAGGAGAGAAAAGCATTTTAACACATTCATCTTACTCCACCAATACACACGCCTCTCCTTGCTTCTGTTTTGAAAGCATCTCTTCATGTTTTCCACCCAGGGCAAGAAAGAAAGCTAAATTACTCTTGGTGGCTCTCCAGTGGTTCGGTGACCCTAATTAACTCTAAGCCAGGAGTCAGCCAACTTTTTCTGTAACAGGCCAAAGGGTAAATCTTTGAAGCTTTTCAGGCTATGCTGTCTCCGTTGCGACCACTGAACTCTGCCTTTGTGGCTTGAAAGCAGCCACAGACAATGCGGAAACGAACAGGCATGGCTGCGGGCCAATAAAACTTTATTTACAGAGACAGGTGGCAGGCTGGATCTGGCCCGTGGGCTGTAGTTTGCCAACCACTGCTCTAAACTTGCAATCAAGATGCAAAAATGTTCAAAGTCGACTCAAGAAAGCAGCCAGTGTCTCTCTAATGAAATGTCAGAAGCAAAGAGCCATTTTCTACCCATGGTCGCATGTGTGGACCAGAGTGGGAGACATCTGGGGAAGGAGGACAGGGCAGACGACACAGCCGGCTGAACATCAAGTCACTTGCTTCAAAATCGCCACTTGGTGTGAGCTGTGTGTCACGGTAAGGTGACTACAGCCTTGCCCAATGGACCACATTAGGTTCTCAGGAACCAACAAGGACCTACTGTGTAGCACAGGGAACTCAATATTCTGCGATAACCTGTAGAGGAAAGAATCTGAAAAAGAATGAAGATATGCAGATGCATGACCGAATCACTTTGCTGTACTCCTGAAACTAACCCAAACTTGTAAATCAACTCTACTTCAATAAAATTTTTAAAAAGGCAAATGTCCCCCCTCCCCTTAAACTGGTGCTTTCTGCTTATAGGTGGGGGGACACTCTTCCCCAGCCACCCAACACACCAATGCCCGTCCCCAGGCCTTGGATTCCCCACCCTGTCCTTGCCTAACACGAAGCATTCCCCCCCCACCTCAATGAAAAACTCACCAAAAAAGTATGGTCTCTTTGTTCATGCTTGGTAAATCTCGGTGCTCGCTGATGTACGATTCGAGCGCAGGAAAGGGGGGATTTGCCCCTCGCACATACACAACCTGGCAATATCCGGAGACATCTGGGGTTGTCTCAACCAGGGGGATGGCTGCCACTGACATCTAGTGGGTAGAGGCCAGGGATGCAGCCAAGCGTCCTCCCGTGCACGGGCCAGCCCCACACAAAGAAGGATGGAGCCCCCAACGCCACTAGCGCTGACGCTGAGAAACCCTCAGTGCGGTGGTGACTGGGGAAGTCTGGGGGCTGGAAAATGGGATTGAGAGACCTCATGCCAAGTTTCTCTCCACCTTGTTTCTCTGGACAGGCTCCTTCAGTGACTCAATCACTGCAGCCACCACTGTCTCCTTCTCTGGAAGTGAGAGAATCTTGGAGAACTCTGGATCTTAGAGCTGCAAGTAAACTCAGGAGATCCCCTCGATCAGACCCGTCACCCTAGGGTACTGCTTCTCACACTCGACTCAGCACACAATTCGCCAGGGGATCTTGTTCAAACGCAGATTCTGACTCAGCCGACCTGGGCGGGGCTTGGAACTCATTTCTAACCAGCTCTGGGGATGCAGGCATGGCTAATCCCTAGACGTCATCCCGGTTATCAAGCATAAGGAAAGGTCACTGCCTCACAGATGTGCTTGAAGTTCATTAAAGGTGCCTCACTTCTTCCAGGTCGCTCAGATAGAAATTCTGAAAAGAAACTAAAAAAGAGACACTCCTGACGCCATAGCAGTGCCTCCCCAAGACTGGTCTTTGGAACCCCAGTCCCATGAGATGGAACTTTCCAATTAATTCAGGGAAGCTCAGAATCCACTCTTCTCCTCGGACACCTAGCAGCATCCTGCAGAAACACTGTACCTTGGAAACACTTTGGGAAGCGCATCCCCACTGCATGCAGACCTGCTCTTTGAGACTCCTACCCCATGGATGCTGGGCGACTCCCTGGAGAGAGTTCCTCGGTGATCATGTCAACCACCCACAGCCAGTCCTGGAAACGCTCTGGTCTTTCTGGGGAGCGACTGAAGTTCGAGAAATGTCAGAAAAGGAAAAGTGTTCATCACAAGGGAGCTAGCTCCAATTTCCGCTTGGGTCAGCATCCTCAGTGGGAGACAGGTGGGAGCCCCGAGAGTGAACGTGAGGGCGTGAAACGAACACGGAGCCCCGTGCAAGGAAGGAAGGGATGTCCTACTTGCAGCAGCGTCCTCGGGCCTCAACCTGTCAGGCAGCCTGCGGAATGAGAATTTCCGCGTGTTTTCAATTTCTCTGACAGAATCTGTTTGGATTGAGGACGGCTGTTTAATCTTTGAAATATGTGTTCCATCATAAACGCTGGAATCACATAGAAATTGCTCCCTTCGTTCTGGGAGCCAAACCCTGACCAAAGGGGTTTGGAAATCCCCACAAGGTGCTCTTTGGTTATTGCTCGTTCGGAAAGAAAAAAGCCATTTTTCTAATGAAATGCAGCGTTGAGGAACTGCCAGAAATCAGATGCTCCCTATCTGCCTACCCATATGGTAGCTTCTTTCAAGCCAATTAACTACCAACGAACTGTTGGCCAGAGAGCGTAGTCCCGGGAGGATGTGGAACTTTCTGGTCCTGTCTCAACTCATGAAAGCCCAGGAAGAAGCCTGCCTAACCCGGACATTTATTTTGCAAGACCATTCTGGTTAGCTCTAGCTAAGCCCCCAGAGTTAAAACATGATGGGTTTTCGCCTTTCGGACAAACCCTGTTAGTTCATTCCCCCGCTTTGGCTTTTAACTATCGTACATCATGTTGAAGGGAAATATCCAAGGCCTATGAAAGGCTGGTCTTCATGAGTTTGACTAATGAGACTTACTTCTACATTGACACCATGTCGGAGAGCGTTTTCTCTGTCTGCAAGTATAGTGGGTACTGGGTTTTACATTGTCTGAAAACAAGCAAGTTACACACAGTCTTGTTTCAGGAACTCTTGCTCCAAATATGAAGCTAATCAATAGTTTAGCATCATGTGTATTTATGCTTTTCTACTCAAAAGTCAATATAAAAAAGAATATATATGTACACGTGTGTGTGTATATATATATATATATGTATAACTGAATCACCTTGCTGTACACCTGAAACTAGTAAATCAACTATACTACAATTTTTTTAAGTCAATATAAAGCCACAGAGAAATGGAATTCCCTACCAAGTGGTTTCTTTCCTAAGAATTTCCCATTAATTTGGAGTCAGTGAGGTTTGTTTTTTGTTCTTTGACATCCCTTAAGAGATCTGAGATTTTGTTTATTTTGTTTGCTTGGTTTCATTTTGTTTTGCGGGGGAAATGACTGCAGGAAGAGTTGGAGAGAAAGGCAACTGGTTAGCTCAACCTCTGTTGACTTTTAGCAGTCTTATAATTAAAGTGTAATATGTCCTTTAACAACACAAAATTAATTAAAGTAACTTCCAGTTAAAGCTACTGGGAGGGCATCATAATGTGAGAAGATGATAATATCTACCATTTGCGTGGTCTATTCCATGCCAAGTGCTTTACGGTGAGTAACTCTCACAGCCATGCCTCTGGTCAAGGGCACCGGCATGTTATATGGTAATGGGGCAACCCAGGCTCCGAAAGGT
The DNA here is from genome assembly GCF_002837175.3 of Physeter macrocephalus. NCBI lineage: Eukaryota > Metazoa > Chordata > Mammalia > Artiodactyla > Physeteridae > Physeter > Physeter macrocephalus. The sequence continues at coordinate 153,558,754 of NC_041220.1, read as the reverse complement.
GCGATTCTTTGACAATGTCACACAGCCAAGAGGCAATGGAGCTGGAATTCAAGGGCAGTCCTACAGGCATCTAAGTCAGTGTGACTCCCTAAAAACTCAATGTTGAAATTCTAATTCTGTTAGAATGTTGGTTATTTTTGCTCTTCGGACACCACTAGACCACAGAAATTTCCAGGTATGGCTTTAATACCACGGATATGCCTATGGCTTGATCTCCATCGCCAACCCTAACGATTCCCCTGAACTCTGGACTTGAATGTCCAACAGTTATCTCCAATGTAGTACTTGCATCTCAGTAAATGGCGACTTAGCTGTACCATTTCATATCCATCCCATGACAAATCTGTTGACTCTGCCTTGGAAATACACCCAGAATTCAAGAACTTCTCTGGGGCAAGCCTCCATCAGAGCTCACCTATTTGCAATAGCCTCCCAGCCAGACTCCTGGCTTCTGGTCTTGCTATACAACAGCCAGAATGGTTCGTGTACCATGCAAATCAAATCATGTCCTTCCTCTGAATTCTGTATCTGTACCTGGCCCTCCATGACCCGGAAGCACCTCCTTGTGTCTCCCCTTCCCCTACAGGAAAAAGAAAACCAACTTCAAAACCCTCACTCCTTCCCCAGGCACCACACACCCTGCAGCCACTCACCCCTGGTGGCCCCCAGCTTCACCCCAAGCCTGCTTCCCCACAGGACAGTTGCTCCTGTGGGCCCCTCTGCAGAGGATGATCTTCCCCTGGCTGTCCCCGGGGCTGGCTCACTCCCCTGTCGGAGGGGCTCCCCTCACTGCCTCTTCTAGATCAAAGATATGTGAGCATTCTTTGTGCTGTTTTGGGGGTTTTTTTTTTTCAAATTTTCTCTAAAATTGACTATTTCAAAATACAAAACTGGTGAGGAAGGACATAATTCAAACCCACCAGGCTAAGAACAAGCGATTTAAAAGCTGAGCCAGGGCTTCCCTGGTGGCGCAGTGGTTAAGAATCCGCCTGCCAATGCAGGGGACACGGGTTCGAGCCCTGGTTCGGGAAGATCCCACATGTCGTGGAGCAACTAAGCCCGTGCGCCATGGCTGCTGAGCCTGCGCTGCAGAGCCCACGAGCCACAACTCCTGAAGCCTGGGCGCCTAGAGCCCATGCTCTGCAACAGGAGAGGCCACTGTAATGAGAAGCCCGTGCACCGCAACGAAGAGTAGCCCCCGCTTGCCGCAACTAGACAAAGCCCGCGTGCAGCAGCAAAGACCCAACGCGGCCAAAAAATAAATAAACAAAATAATTAAAAAAAAAAAAAAAAAAAAAAAAAAGCTGAGCCAAACAGAAGCCCCAGTCTCACATGACAAGTACCTCCCAGTCACCAGAATCAGGTTTCAAAGGTTCCACCAGGTAACAACAGGCTGGGAAATTGGTCTCTCTTCCAACTTACAACATGCTTCTTGAGGACTCTGTGCTTGTTTCATCCTTAAAAATAGAGTTCTGGGACTTCCCTGGTGGTGCAGTGTTTAAGAATCCACCTGCCAATGCAGGGGACATGGGTTCGAGCCCTGGTGCAGAAAGATCCCACATGCTGCGGAGCAACTAAGCCCGTGCGCCACAACTACTGAGCCTGCGCTCTAGAGCCCGCGAGCCACAACTACTGAGCCCACATGCCACAACTACTGAAGCCCGCGCACCTAGAGCCCGTGCTCTGCAACGAGAAGCCACCGCAATGAGAAGCCTGCGCACCGCAATGAAGAGTAGCCGCCGTTCGCCGCAACTAGAGAAAGCCTGCGCGCAGCAACCAAGACCCAATGCAGCCAAAGATAAAAAAATAAATAAATTTATTTAAAAAAAAATAGAGTTCAAACCCTCCTACACTGTTAGTGGGAATGTAAATTGGTACAGCCACTATGGAGAACAGTATGGAGGTTCCTTAAAAAACGAAAAATAGAGCTACCATATGATCCAGCAACCCCACTCCTGGGCATATACCCTGAGAACACCATACTTTGAAAATATACATGCACCCCAATGTTCGCTGAAGCACTTTTTACAATAGCCAGGGCGTGGAAGCAACCTAAATGTCCATGGACAGAGGAATGGATAAAGAAGATGTGGCACATATATATAATGGAATATTAGCCATAAAAAAGAACAAAATAATGCCATTTGCAGCAACATGGATGGACCTAGAAACGATCATACTAAGTGAAGTAAGTCAGACAAAGACAAATATATGATATCACACATAGGTGGAATCTAATTTTTAAAAGTGATACAAACAAACATATTTACAAAACAGAAACAGACTCACAGATTTCGAAAACAAACTTACAGTTACCAAAGGGGAAAGGAGGGGCCAGGGAAAAATTAGGAGTTTGGGATTAACATACACACACTACTGTATATAAAACAGATAACCAACAAGCACCTACTGTATAGCACAGGGAACTCTTCTACTCAGTATTCTGTAATAACCTACATGGGTAAAGAATCTGAAAAAGAGTGAATATATGTATAACTGAATCACTTTGCTATACACCTGAAACTAACACAACATTGTAAATCAATTCTGCTCCAATAAAATAAATAGTTCCTTTAAAAAAAAAACCGAGTTCAAACATGTAATGTTTAGTAAGGTGCCAACGTTTACACAGAGTGTTACAATAAATTTTTTAAAAACCTGCATTGCTATGTCATCACTCCAACACCAAATGCGAATATATCTTTTTCCCAGCACAACTAGGATAGCAAATAAATGGTTAGGACTGCGCCGGTGAAAATGGAGTCTGGTTCATGTTTCCCAACTTACATAGACAGGCTCCCCGCTCAGGTCAACCATTTCAAAGGTTAGAAGCTGAGTCTGATAAAACACTGCCCACGCGAAATGAAAGTGAAGACATAATATAATTCCTTGAAATTCAATAGTTCTCCTCTTTGGGTTTGGGTTTCTCACCTGTTCCAGCTCAGCATCTGAATGATAAATACAATGAATACTGAACAGATTTCGCATGTGTTGATAATTTAAAGGAACCAGTTCTCACCTAAGTGAAACAAACTGCTGGCAATTTTTCAGTTTCTGTGACTTATTAGGGCCAAAAAAATATCTATTGACATGTCTTGTCCTTTACCATGTCGTCAGGAAATGTCAAATAGAGAACTTTAAGATTGCCTGGGGGGCTTCCCTGGTGGCGCAGTGGCTGAGAGGCCGCCCGCCGATACGGGGGACGCGGGTTCGCGCCCCGGTCCGGGAAGATCCCACGTGCCGCGGAGCGGCCCGGCCCATGAGCCGTGGCCGCCGAGCCTGCGCGTCCGGAGCCTGCGCTCCGCAACGGGAGAGGCCACAGCGGTGTGAGGCCCGCGTACCGGAAAAAAAAAGATGGCCTGGTTCTACGGAACAGCAAACACTGAATATAGATTGGCTTCTAGCACACTTGCTTTTCCGTAAAAGCCACGTGCACATCTGCATTCCCAGGGGATGCGCTGAAAAACACAAGAAATCCACATGTCACATTCGGGATGCTTTTTATTTGCCATCTGTCCCACAACACGTTCCCTTAGTGATAGAAAAAGAGCAAGAAGTAGGTTGATGTACTTCATTACAGAACTCCTTTTCCATTATGTACTTATATTTATTTACATTAAAAAAACAATTCAGAAAGAATCCAGGAAGTTCAACAAATGTCTACAGCCTTTGGTTCTGGAAAATGAAACGAAAACACTATTCTAAGAAATGTTGGTTTCACGTCCACATTCCAGATCTACTCATCTCGTTCATCAGATCACCAGGTAAAGTGGATGAAGTTCTACATTTGAATACAGCCAACACCTTCAGAATCCCCATCCACGTACTTCTACGAGAAAGTGCCACAAAGGGCCCAGCAGCGCGTTCCCCGTGAGTGTGTCTGAGGCCCGCGTTGGTGGTACAGGTCAGGGCTCCAGGGAAGGCAGGCAACTGGCTCTGGCAGTGACGCTGCAAGCCCCCCATCCCGGCCTCGACCTGCCTGTCTGATCCCGGCCCTCTGAACCCCACGGACGTCTCCATGCTAAGCACTGGGGAGAGGACACAAGCCCCGTCGCTGACCTCGGCCCAGAGTCAACTCTCCCCTCCCCTTCCCAGGCCTCAGCTGGAGGAGGGGGAATTCTGTGGTTTTACTGACCTTTGGCTGTCTGTTCACTGTTGCGTGTTCCCTCCTGAAGCTCCTTGTTTCGGCTAACAGGGTGTCCTGGATTATAAAAATCCAGGCTACGACTAAGACTCTTTCGAGAGCCTACATGGGAGTTAAGAAGGGAAGTACATTAAGACTTTTTAGGATTGAACGTCCAGGAGAATCCAGCTTCACTCACACTGTTCCATGGAGACCTCAATAGCAACGAAATGTTAGGATCCGTTACTCAGTACTTAGGTGCTGTGAGACAACAAATTTCATTCTCTTATAGGACCAAAGATTACATCCTCTAGTATAGACTGACCTTTCCACGCCGAAGTGGCTCTCTGATATTATTTGGGAGGAGGCCAATTAATTACAGAAACGTATTTTCTGTAATTTGTCAGCGAGATCCGACTTAAACTCCTTTAAGTTTTCAGTCAGGTTAAACATATCCGTATATTTTCTTGCATCCACTAGAAGTTTCACAGAAACCCTCTTATAGCTAGGTTTTTATCCAGAATGAACATTTTTATTAGGGCTAAGAAACGATGGCATCTGACTGGGAGTTCTACGTCAAAGCCAAGAGGAGGGGTGGGGGACTATAAGGTCACAGGAGAGTGATTGGAGGGGGTCAGTGAGAAAGAGGACGATGACAGGAACACGAGGACAGCATCCAGCAGAGCAGACAACATCCCCCTCCCAAGGAGCAACCCCCCTCCCTTACTCAGAGAACCTCAATCTCATTCAGCGTAATATGCCTACGTAGCTAAATATTTTCCTTCCCAGACTCACACGCAGCTGGGGGCGCCGTGCGACAGAAGTCTAGCCAGTGGAGGAAAGCCGAGCATCTCGGGGAAAGCTTTGCCTTCCCGGCACAGACACTGCGCCTTGTCATTTGCCTCTTCCTCCCTCCTTCCGCTTAGAAAGCAGATATCGGACCTGGCGGTTCAGCGAGCATCTTGTGACTACAAACAAGGCAGTCACCCAAAGGAGAAAGGGTGAGGATGGTAGGAAAAAACTGCCAAAGACTGTGAGTCGTCGACGATACTACGGAGACAGTCCTGAGTGCCCACCTCCAGGTTTCTCATGCAGCTCTTTTCGTTGCGTGTTCAGTTTTCTATTATTTGCAGCCAAATGCACACCTGATACATCAATATCCAATGATGAGAAGGAAAAGGATGAGGATGACTCGGTGAAAAGGGAAGAACGAAGACGAAAGTGAAAGGGCAAAAGGGGGCTCAGCGTTACAGAGATCATCCAGTGGACCTAAGAAACACAACTGCCTTCTCACGGACAAGACAGAAGTCCCGACTAAAAGAATAAATGTATCGTAACGTTCGGTTCAAAGACACCCAATGCTCAAATTGGCCGTCTCGAATCTTACTCTGTCCTTCTGCACTTTGATTGCTAATATGAAAGTGCATGCTTACACATTAAAGCTGGATGTTCTGCATCCTACAGAGAAGAGAATGGAACAGATTTAGAATCAATTTAGCATCTCTCTTGCAACCCATTTGGAGGAGTTCCCACAGAGAACTCGTCTGCCTCACCCTCTTGGCAGCCATATTTAATAGGATCGGAGAGGAAAAATAAGTAGTAACACTGGATAGCCTGTTTTGACTCTTGTATATGCTATTTGAAAATTCAGCCACTACAGCAAGCTGGCAGAATATAGGACATGGCCCTTGGAAAGCGCTAGACTGATCAATATTTAAGACTGCACAGGCAACAGCAACAAATAAATGAAGCAAATGCAATGCGGATGCAAATTAATGACGGGTAGGTATACCCTCAAAATAAGCACGAACCCCTTTTCGTGGCAGGAAACAGTGCAGCACTAAGTGCTCCAACAGTTCATCGCGCAGTCCCAAGACGCTGGTCTTGCATAGAGAAATGATTTCTTCATACTCAACATGGCAGGTGACCCAATGTTGGTTCAGAAAGCAATGGATAAGCAAAATAACAGGCTGAGAACAGGAGCCAGCAACGGCTGGTCACGAGTGAACCCACTAGCATACTTGCAGCTTTCACTATGTTCACATTTAATTTTTCTTTTCCAACAAAGTAAGTGCAAATATCTTTAGTCTGATTCAGTAACATAGCAGCCAAACCTGAGGAACCAATAAATAAGGACGCTGACACGCCAATACCCCTTGGCCTTTCAGACTCAAAGCTTCACCAACACCAGCCTTCAACAGAAGGGGCAAATGTTTCGTGACTCAGCAATTGTCTTCCATGTCCTGGTACAAACCATACCGTTTACACCCACCCACGTGCCCCCATAGCAGTTACTAAACTCATAACACAGCTTGAAACTCATAAGGGGTTAAAGCTATAAAATGCCTACTCGCCGATGTATTTTTTTTTAAGTTTCATTCTTCTTCCTTTCCTTTTAAACAAAGCTTTTGTTTCCGCTGCCCCCGGTGCATGACCGTTTATTAGTATGACATATCATTTGTTTATCTCTTTTCAAATGACACAGTTGTGTTTTTCTCAAAGAAACTGCCATCTTGTTTCTAATTAAACATGATGGATTCAGGGTCCTGGTTTGCCATCTGGGCCATATGTCTCAGAACATCCTTTTTCGTGATGATGCCAAGAAGTCTCCTGGAGAAGAAACAAAATAGAGAAAAGAGGTCAGCCTCGCAATACCGACTCATGCCTGTCACTAATCCCCAGCGCCCTTTCCACCCGGGCACACAGAGAGACAACATTTCCCAGCCTCCCTTGTGGATGGGTGGGTCCAACTGAGTGAGTTCTGGCCAATGGCGTGTGGGTGGAGGTGAGAGATACCCCTCCCGAGGCACCTGCACATTTCCTCTCTCTCCTCATCTGCTAGCCCAAGACAGAGGAGCCAGTGAAGGACTCTGAGGTCACAGAGGACTGAATCAGGAGCCACCAGATTCAAAGACCTGGGTTCTGGAATGGCTGTGTGGTGCAAAGCCCACACCTGCTGCAACTCACACTGGATGTGAGTGACATGGGGAATAAATTAACCTTTATTGTGTTCGGCCACTGAGATTGCCAGCTTGTTTATTACAGCAGTAAGCCTATGATGACTAATATGCTCCCCTAAATTTCAAGAGTATAATCAATTAAAAAGGGCTTACAAAGGCCATTGTCAAAACTTGACCACACCGCAGAAATTCCAAGTGTGAGGCATTTTAAGCATAAGAAATTTTAAGTATAAGATAACAACTGGTTCTAGTTTAAATCTATCTTGCTGGAAGGGTAAAGTTTGACATTCATCTCTGACCATATATGTAAATTACCTGCTCTTCCAAAATTCCATGGCTTTCAACTAACAAAAACGATGCCACTTCCCAGGGACCCTGGTATAGGGCCACCTATACTGTCTACTGCCCAACTCCAGGGAGCACCATTCACAAACACGACATCGTAAACAGCGCCCCTGGATCACGCCTCACTCTCGATTTTATTAAATACTTAAATAACCACCTGCTGGGGTCAAATCATGCCCCCTGGGGAAAGTGCAAGGTTTGAAAGAGGGGATGTTCGCAAGCTCTTCAGAGAAAAGAAGTTCCATTGCCAAATTAGTTTGCAAAACGCTGCTCACCATGTCTCCATCATCCCCAAGAAGAGGAGAATAGAGAAGTAAAGGATGGCAGTCTCACTCTGGAATACTACCCGGCTATTGAAATGACAGGTTTCTACTCTGTATCTGGGTAAAATGATGATATACTAAAAAAATCAGAAAACACAACTGTAATACACTGTCATTTATTTAATGAAAGCCAAACTATGAAACTCATCTCTTACTAATAGGAAGTGAACATGAAGAGGGGCCGCCAGTACCCGGAGCAGTACGCCAGTCAGTGACAGCTGGTGAAAGGGACACTGGTTAGTGAAACTGTCGGCCAGAATTCTCACTACCTTGTCCCTGACCACACTGGACCTTAACCTTGAAAAAGCGATTGATTTCTTGTGTTAGTTTCCCCATCTATCACACCGGGGGAGACAGCAGATACTACCTCTGCCCCTCCATCTTATAGGAACATCTTCAGGTGATAGAAAAATAGCAAAAAGGGCCTTTAAAAGCATGCTAAACAAAAAGAATAATGACAATACAGATGACAAAACACTGAAAGAAAGCACCATGACTAACATGATAAGCAAAAAAAAAAAGATGGGGAAAAAATGTAGCAAGCACAAAAGAATTAGAAAATCAACATTTTGCAACCCCCAATGTAATAATTAGTTGAGCCAATAATTATCAATGGATTCCAAAACCATCAGATAAATGGTTGCTGGAAAACAGAAAATTCACATGGTCTCAAAGCATCCCTCCACAGATTACGTACAAAGAGAAAAATGTCCCTTTACTACAGAGGGCCCTGGCCACTCCCACCTCATCCCAGTGATGGAGCTTATCACCAACAAAGTCAGAAGAGCTGACATTATGACATCATCTACATTGGAACACTGCCCGAAACTCGAAACTACTTAAACCAAATCAAACCATGAGGAAGCAATCAATCAAATTCCGAATGTGGGACTACTGGTCTGGATTCTTAAAAAAAAAAAAAAAAAAAAAAAAAAATCTATGTCATAAATAACAAACAAAAAAGGCAGGGAGCTGTTCTAGATAAAAAACAAAAGAGGCAAAACAACCAAATGTGATGTCTGAACCTTGAAGGAACTCTGGACTGAAATTTGATACGAACTAGGTATTGAGTGATATATTGAGTTAACATTAATTTTGTGTAATTATGGCTCAGGGGTTATGTAAAAGAATGTCCTTAGTCTTAGAAGATGTATGCGTCATACATAATTGGCAAAACTTGGAAGCAACCAAGATGTCCTCCAGTAGGTGAGTGAATATACAAACTGGTCCATCCAGACAATGGAATATTACTCGGCTCTAAAAAGAAATGAGCCACCAGGCCAGGAAAAGGCATGGAGGAACCTGAAATGCACACTACTAAGTGAAAAGTGTAGCCATCTGAGAAGGCTACACACTGTGTGATTCCAACTCTAGGACATTCTGGACAAGGCAAAATGATGGAGACAGTAAGAAGATCAGTGGTTGCCAGGAGGTGAGGGGAGGGAGGGACGAAGAGGCAGAGCACAGAGGACTCGTAGGGCTGTGAAACTATTCGTGATGATACTACAACGGTGGATACATGTCATTATACATTTGTCCAACCCCACAGGATGTACAACACCAAGAGCGAATCCTAATGTAAACAATGGATCGTAGTTAATAATAACATCTCAATACTGGCTCATCAACGGCAAGAAATATAACACACAAATGCAAGACTTGACAGTAAGGGCAACAGAGAGAGGACCACAGAGGGAACTCTGTACATTCTGCTCAATTATGCTGTAAACCTTAAACTGCTTGAAAAATAAAGTCTATTAATTCAAGAACACAAAATTCTTAGGGGGAAGAAAGTGGTTGCCTGAAAGGGGGTGGGTGGTGAAGGACGACAGAGCCAGGAATTGTTCCTTCCAGCTGTTTAGAGTTACTTGACTTTAACAGTGCTCAGAGATCACTTTAAACACATTTCTAAAACTTATAAAAATACAGTAAAATCGAAGATGCCCCATAAAACAAGATGCTATTATACTAAACCTGCCAAGCTGAGTCTGCATCCTGATGGAGTTAGCTTGGTCTGCTGTAACAAAGCACCACAGACTAGGTAGGTGCCTTAACAACAGAAATGTATGTTCTCCCAGTTCTGGAGGCTGGAAGGCCAAGATCAAGGTGTTGGCAGGTTTGGTTTCACCAGAGGCCTCTCTCCTGGGCTTGCAGACACCACCTTTTTGCTGTGTCCTCACACGGCCTTTTTCTCTGTGCAAGCATCCCTGATGTCTCCTCCTTCTTTTTTTTTTTTTTTTTTTTTTTTGCGGTACGCGGGCCTCTCACCGTTGTGGCCTCTCCCGTCGCGGAGCACAGGCTCCGGACGCGCAGGCTCAGCGGCCATGGCTCACGGGCCCAGCCGCTCCGCGGCACGTGGCATCTTCCCGGACCGGGGCACGAACCCGTGTCCCCTGCATCGGCAGGCGGACTCTCAACCACTGCGCCACCAGGGAAGCCCACTCCTCTTCTTTTAAGGACACCAGTCCTATCAGATTAGGGCCCCACTTTTATGACCTCATTTAACCTTAACTACCTCCTTAAAGACCCCATCTCCAAAGACAGTCATACTGGAGGCTGGAGCTTCAACATATGAATTCAGGGATGGGGCGGGGGGTGGGGGGACACAGTTCAGTCCATAACGGTCCTTCAACTCCCTTTAAAATCAAAAAGGAATAGTTAGAAGGCAAGCAGCTTACGCCTATAACACACCACTAAGAAAGCTGCGATCATCAGAGAAGTGGCAGCACGTGAAAAGGTGAAGCGCCTTTTAATCCACGGTGGGAGGAGTTCCGTGGCTGGTGGCCACCAACCGGCAGACACTCCCTCAGCTTAAAAGGCTCTTTTGGGGCTTCCCTGGTGGCGCAGTGGTTGAGAGTCCGCCTGCCGATGCGGGGGACACGGGTTCGTGCCCCGGTCCGGGAGGATCTCACGTGCCGCGGAGCGGCTGGGCCCGTGAGCCGTGGCCGCTGCGCCTGCGCGTCCGGAGCCTGTGCTCCGCAAGGGGAGAGGTACAGCAGTGAGAGGCCCGCGTACCGCAAAAAAAAAAAAAAAAGGGCTCTTTTGTTCTTTCGGACATTTCTTTTCTACTTGAAAGCCTGGCTGAGGACACTGCCCTCCAGAACACCTGGGGAACACCACTCAAATTGGATGACGTCCATGTTCCTCGGTAGATGACAAGCTCCTTGATTTTTTTTTTTTAAACGCTTTTTGACCCTCCTCCAGTTCTCCCTCACATAGATGCTCAGTAAGCTTCCGATGAAACCAATGCCACTTTGAGAAAACACAACTTGTTAACACACACAGACACCCCTCCCATATCTACAAAGCCTGGGTTTTGTTCCCTTACAGTCACCCCGGAGATAATATCAAAAGGTCAGGCACATACAGTCCTGACAACCCCGTCTTAAAGCTTGGTAACTACGTCTGAAAGTCAAGCTGGTTATAATGGCTCTGGGGAAATACGAACTCAGGAGCTGCCTTGGGTTCTGGCATAAATTGCGCCTGGCCTGCGACAATAACTATCAGAAAAGAAGAAAGCTGAACATCCTCCCAAAAGGAGGCAGCATTCAATCCAGCGGGGTTTGTTAGTGGTATGAAATGTCCTACTTGATATAAATCAAGTGTTTAAACTTGCAGCCCCTTTGGGTAGCAGTTCAAGTGAATCTGGGGAATGATAAACAGTCCATCTATGACCATGAACATAATTCAGATTAGAGCAGCTGGGCTCTTGTGAGAAGGCCACGCCGTCCAGGCCCCCAAGGCCCACCTAGCAGGGCTTGGTGGAAGCTGACACCATCTCCCCTTCTCACTTTTTCTTTCTAGATCCCCTGTGGAGAAAATCCCAAATTCACTCTCGGCCACCGGAGGCTTCCTAGACTCTGGCCCTAGGGAGACAAAGACTTTCCTGGCTCCTGGTCTGTTTTCATGATCACCTGGGAGCCCAGGCACTGAGAAATCCTGCAGACAACGCGAGTCAAGGGTACGAGCTCAAGTGATTGGCCTAGAGCAGGAAAGGCACATGGCGACGGAATACATCAAAAACGCGAGCTGGCTTGAGCCGTGCCTGCCCTGGCTCAAAGCCCGAGAAGATGAAAGGCCCCGCAAACAAGGATCTCTTGCCAGCACTAATGTATCAGCATCTGTGTTTGTTTAAAATATGTAGAGCGAGAGAGAGGGTGCGATTGTTTTCTCGCCGAACATTCGGAGCCAATTTCGACACCCAGATCTTCACAGGAAAACCTCACGGGGCTCCATGAGGTGTGAGCGGGCGTTGAGGGCAGCATTTCCTGCCAGAACTGGAGATTCCAATGATAACTGACACTGGATTATTATTTTAAAGGAAAAGAGAAACTGCTATACACTTGAGACGACACGGGTGATCACGGTGGTATTTCTGCCAAGCGCTGGAAATTCAGCTTCATCGGTGGGCTTCAGCAGTTTGCAAAGTGGGGACCCCAACCAGCAGCAACCCCTGGGAGCTGGTTAGAAATACACATTCTCGGGCCCCCTCCCAGGTCAGAGGGATCAGTAGCTGCAGGGGGCCCGGCACTCTGGGTTTAACCTAGAGGTTTACTCCTCTGGGGGGATTCTGACGCCTGCTCAAGTTTGAGAACCACTGAGTTCCTTTAAAAACCACCAGCAGAAATGACCTCTAGCCTCAAACGCTTATTTATTTGTTCCTTATTAATTGCCCCTCCCCACGTGCAAGACATACCCCAGCTGCAGTCGGAGCTAAGAAGGACACTCGTCCCATCGGCAGAGAGTTCTCTGGGACAAGTGCAAATTCAGCTCCTTGCAGAGCCATGAGCAGGGCGGCAGGAAGAATGCCTGGCACCAATGTCTCCACAGCCCATACCCCACCTCCCACCCCCCAGCCCATAAAGGAATCAACTGGGCAGAGAATCCTATGTTCCGGGCTACCTGGACGGAGCCAATCTCTCGCTCCACCCGAGCTTCTGAGGCCCTGGAACGTAGGGAGAGCCCCTGAGCCCGAAGCACGGCCCACGGAGCACTGCACCTCTCACACCATCACGAATCTCTGATCTTTGCAGTGCTGGCTTCCTAGTTCGTGATAACACAGAGCGAAAGCAATATTGCTGCGGTGGAGACGATGCCATGGGCCACCAAATCGCTCGGCTCTGCGATAACGTTTGAACACAGGAAGTTGTTTCAAACCGACTGATGTATATAAGGAAGCAATCTGAGCATACTGTGAACCTCACGTTTGCTTGTGGGTGACTTCATCCACAAGCAACTCCAGGAGGACAGAGAAAAATGCCCCGGCTGGGAGCTCCCAGGGCCATGCGGGGCTTTCTCAAGGTGAAGGGACAATAAACTGTCTTTTTGATATACTTCTCAACCATTTAATGTGTGTAAATGTCCGACCGTTTTTATGAGATTCCCACCTCTTTTTTTTCAACCCGTCACTGACGAAGTGTTCGAGCGCTGTGCGTCTAACCCTATTTTTCTCATCAGCCCTGAGATCCTTGTCGCTCGTTTCTGCAGAGCGCCGTGACGTGGAGGAGTGTGCTGTCACATCGCAACGTCACAGCAGGACAGACCGAACCTTCTCCCAGAGCCAGGACCACTGCGGGTGGCGGGGGAGCCCCAGCCCCTCCCCGTGGGCTCCTCCCCTCGGGACTCAACCTTCAACCTCAGGGCAGAGACAGCAGCCCCACCTGGAAGCCTGAGTCCCAAGCTCGCTGGCAACTCCTCCTCCCGGGCTCACCTACTGACACCTCTTCCGAGCGCTGCCACCCACCCCCCTGCCCCCGGTCCCCGCCAGTCCCCCAAGGGCTGAGCCCGCGTCCCCCTCATCTTGTTCCCCCCAGGGTCCCGCCACTCACCCGCTGCGCGTCACCAGGCACTGGCGGAGCCCCAGCTTCCGGAAGATGTCCACCACCGTCTCCATGGGGGTGTGATCCGTGACGGTGAAAGGGCTGAGGTTCAGGACGCGCCGCAGCTTCAGGGGCTGCGGGCTGTTGGCTGGCAGCTCAGGGGGCTCCTCGGTGAAGTACATGACCGAGTCGCTCACGATGCCCTCCTGCCTCTGTCTGGCGTTCTCTGGAACGGGCAAGCAGGACGGTGAGCCCGCCCCACGGGAGTCCCTTGCGGAGTCCCTTCCCCCACCCCACCCCACCCCACCCCACCCCACCCCAGGGCAACACACGACTTCCCTCCCCCAGCAGCCTAGAATCCCACAGAGGAGGGGCGCAGAAGGCAGACTCTACATTCTTAACGAGGAGCTTCAGCCAAACATCTGTGAAATTGGCATCTCTCTCTCTCAAGCGAATGCTGCGCGAGACCCCCCTGCCGTGACCTGATCGTTCACTGCCAAAGTCTTGCAACGCGGGCCTGACCAGGCTACTTCCTTTAGGGAGATGCACTGCCTCTGCCTGGACGCCAGGGCACCCAGCTGGCCCAGGGCCCGCCACCCTTGCTTTCCTGACACACCTTCACCTCATCAGGGGCTGACGTCTGACGTGAAAAGGAACCTCACTTAGCCGTCCAATGACCTTAATACATGGTTTTTGGTTTTGGTTTTTTTTTTTTTTTTTTTTTTTTACAAACTAACGTATAACTGGCCCAGCTGGCGTTATAAATCCTGAAAGGAACAAGAAGCCAAGAGGACCATCCTAGGCTCACAGCCCAGAAACGCAGCTCAGTCTAACTATGACCTTTGGGACCAAAGAAATAACCCTAGAAAAGCTGCATTCCCCCCCCACCCCTTGGATCGCCTCTCTTAAATACGGGCCATTTTGTGGATTTCTCAAAGAAAGATAGTAAAATTGTTATGGTAACAATTAGCCTATTTCTATCTGTAGGCAGGCCCACGTGAAAGAAAGCTGAAGAAAAGTAGGGTAACGGGAACTCATTAGAAATACAGCTTTACGCAGTACTAGAAATCTAGGCTATTTTAAGTCACACATGAAATAAATCCATCGGTCTCAAGATATTTCTCCAAGGCGATTTTCCTTCTGTTGGAATTTTAATCTTTCTTTTGGTTCATGGGAAAAGGTTAGGGAAAATGTACAGCAAGGCTTGCCTTAAAATGGATCCTGGTTTCTATAATACATTTTTGTTTTGCCTTCTCAAAGACTACTATTCACCTATATTGTTCTTTGAAAAATAAAATTCTAACTGCTGGCTCTAAAGCTATTTATTGCAACAGAGTACTCTGATGGAAAACTGGCAGCATTCGGGGTCAGACTGAGTTTGAAAAAGGGTCTCTGTTTAAAAGGGGAACAGAGGGCCCGCTGGGCAAATGCCTGCACAGTATGTAGGTCAGGTTCAATCGAGTTACATCAAATGGAGTACAATTCAACCACAAATACCAGATGACACTGATGCACACGTTTTCAGACGTAGATGCCACACAATACACACTGTGCATTTCTCTCCTAAATCGAGATGGTTCTGCCCTGAAATGCTAAGGTGGGCGGCAACCGTCAACACACACTTATCGCTCATTTTCACAGACCGACTGATTCTCTAAAAGTCCCACGTAACAGGAATGCCATCTATTTCAACAACCCAGTTGAACATCAGGATTGGATCAAGCCACAAAACCCAATCAAGAACTGATCACATGGATTTGCTGAGCCCCCTCATAAAACCAAATACAACCTAGCCAACTGTCAATTCACTTGTTGAAATGAATAACGAGCTTCCATTGCCTCTGAATCTACTGATTGGGTTAGAAGCCCTGATTCTAACAGCACCTAGCTCCGTGAATTCTTGCTCAGCACTGCATTCCCAGTGCCTGGACAATGCCGAGAATACAGCAGGCACAAAACAGGTACTTGCCAAGTGCACACATGCGTCAATCAACCAACAAGTGGATGAACGAGTGGGAAGGTCTACTGAACGTCGGTGTCCTTGGCTCTGCCTGTCACGTAGAACAGAGCCTATCTCACAAAGGAGGCATTACGAAGGAAAGCCCTGAGCCATCCACTGCCAAACAAGAATCAAAGGCAACAGCTGGGGTCAGAGCCGGAGACCTGGGCAGTGCTCCTTGGTACTCTGAGAGTAGCAGCTGTGGCTCTCTCCAGAAGGGCTCTCCGTGAGGCCACTTTGGAGCTCTATTATAAAGACCTATCTTAAAGCCCTGATTGGGGCTTCCCTGGTGGCGCAGTGGTTGAGAGTCCGCCTGCCGATGCAGGGGACGCGGGTTCGTGCCCCGGTCCGGGAAGATACCACGTGCCGCGGAGCGGCTGGGCCCGTGAGCCTTGATTGAACTTTGGGGGTGGAGGTACGACACACAGCCAAAAGCTGGTGAATGGAAGAATCAGCAAGAAAGCTCTCCTCATCTCTCTACTGGGGGAACCATCTACTTCCACTTTGGACAACAAATCATCTGTCACCAAAATGCCTGCAACAAACTCCAGCATGTAAGTTCACAGAGGGCAGCTCCTGAGACAGCACCAGCACATGGTGGATGCTACACGAAGTATTTCCTGTACGAAAGGGTAAACCAAGCCCTCACCCAGGGCATGATCCAGTGCTATGAGAGTATAGGCTCCCAGACCCCAGGGACTCATGGGAAGCTGTGTCAGAAAAGAAGTCAAAAAAAAAAAAAAAAAAAAGATAGCCCAACATCACATGTGTAAAAGGCCTAAAAGATAAAAAAAAGCACTAAATATTAACCAGAGCCTTCTACGGTGTTGAAAATGTGGGCACCTTTTAAATTTTCTCTTTTGCTCCTGATTTCCCCAACATTGAGTATTACTTTTACTTTAAAAAATGTAATAAACTTCATTTTTGTTGTAAAGATCATTTTTGTTACGTCTAAACTTTTGTTAGCCCCTAAACTTTTTAAAATTGTTGTTAGTATTGGGGGTCTGCTGTTCTATTCTACCACAACTACTATCAGTGGCTGCAGCTCCTGAAAAATGATGTACCTTTTTTTTTTTTTTTTTTTTTTTTGGCGGTACGCGGGCCTCTCACCGCTGCGGCCTCTCCCGTTGCGGAGCACAGGCTCCGGACGCGCGGGCCCAGCGGCCATGGCCCACGGGCCCAGCCGCTCCGCGGCACGTGGGATCCTCCCGGACCGGGGCGCGAACCCGGTTCCCCTGCATCGGCAGGCGGACGCGCAACCACTGCGCCACCAGGGAAGCCCCAATGATGTACCTTTTACGAGTGCCTGTTAAGGTCACTCAACCTGACATTCCACTTGCGAGCAGCAGTACGATCATAATGCCAGGTGCAGGGAGGGTAATGAGGAAAGTGTTGATGAAGTGAATTCCACAAACTATGATAGGCCAAGAAATTTTAAAAGACTGGAAATAATCACATATCCAGTAAGTGATTACAATGGCTTTAGAGCAATGGTTCTCAACTGGGAGTAATTCTGCCTCCACCCTCGGGACAACTGGCGATATCCGGAGACATTTTGGGGTCTCATAACTGGGGGGATGGGGTTGCTACTGACCTCTAGTGGGTAGAGACCAGGGATGATCCTACAGTGCACAGGACAGCCCCTCTCAACAAAGAATGATCCAGCCCCAATGTTAACGGCGTTAAGGTTGAGAAACTCTAATCATGTTTTTAGGGAGGTAATACGCTATCATCCTGTTCGTTAAAAATGCTTCCATAGGGACTTCCCTGGTGGCGCAGTGGTTAAGAATCTACCCGCCAATGCAAGGGACAAGGGTTCGAGCCCTGGTCCGGGAAGATCCCACATGCCGCGGAGCAACTGAGCCCGTGCGCCACAACAACCGAGCCTGAGCTCTAGAGCCCGCGAGCCACAACTACTGAGCCCACGTGCCACAACTGCTGAGCCTGCATGCCTCGAGCCCATGCTCCACAACGAGAGAAGCCACCACAACGAGAAGCCCGCGCACCGCAACGAAGAGTAGCCCCCGCTCATCGCAACCAGAGAAAGCCTGCGCGCAGCAACGAAGACCCAACACAGCCAAAAATAAATTGATTAATTTTAAAAGAGAAAAGAAAAGAAATGCTTCCATAGATAAACAACATGGTCCTACTGTATAGCACAGGGAACTATATTCAATATCCTGTGATAAACCATAATGCAAAAGAATATAAAAAAGAATGTATCTATATGCATAACTGAATCACTTTGCTGTACAGCAGAAATTAACACAACATTGTAAATCCACTCTACTTCAGTAAAAAAATCAAAATAAAAAAATCTTTTTTAATTTTAAAAAAGCTTAGGCAGATGCCAGACATCAAAGGTTAAAAAACGCTTCCACAAAACAGAAGTAATTGACAAGAAAGGTTAAAATGGAAAATTAGAAGCAACTATAGTGGTGGTCAGTACAAAGGTGATGTGGTAAAAAAGTAAAAACTATTTAGAAGAAAAAGCAGATGATCTTCTGACGAGTTATAGTTTATAAGGCATGGAGCAGTCCCTCTGCATGTATTTTTTCATCCCCAGCAGAAAGAAGCAGATGACACCACTGTTCTCCACGGCCTATCCCAATCATTAACAAACAGCTCTCCCAGGAAGAAACCTCTTTATCCCTAAAGAACCCGTCCAACAGATCTGATACGTATCTTGCTGTTCAGTTCTGGACATAGATCCCTTTCTGCAAGTGGGCCTCTTCCACATGCTGGAGAATCATCATCAAATCATCCACCAGGCGAAAAAAATGAGAGTTCCCTTAACTCTGGCCCATGACTCTAACTTTCCATCCCTTTAATCATCTTTGCGGCTTCCCACTGAGTCCTCTCTGGATCCAGCCTCACTTAACTGTGGAACTCAAGACTAGAAGAGCCTGAGCCTGCTGAGCACAGAAGGAGCCTCGTGTTTGCAGAGAGCACCAAGAGGTAAAGTCCCATCTACCAGACACTTGAACAAGGGCCACATATGGCTCTACGTGTGAGTACGTGATGGTGAAAGGGCCACGTTTCCGAGGTGCTGCGACTAATGGCTCTCCAGCAAACACAACAGCTATGGTTTGGCATTCCAGAGACAGACCGAAAATAAGACATTTTCAGCTTCACGGGAGCAACTGATACCTTTTTAAACATGACACGTGAGAAAAAAATCTTTGCCTCATTTACTACTCTTTTCTTATCTCGGATCTATGTAAAATCTCTGCTCCTGAGTCCCCTGAAAGGGAAATTGGCATGGGATCGTTACTAGCTAAATGCTTATGTCCTATTTCTATATTCGCAAAAGGGCGTCTAAGTCTGCAAATACAGGTAATGAATTTCTCCACCGGAGTACAGGACTTTTCTGTATCCACGGAGCAAGAAAACAGCTTTTCTCACTGCTCACAGCCAAACACTCCTTGCTTTCCCGCAAACCATGTAAATGGCAGCTTCCATACTCTTATCGGGCTGACGGAAAGCATAAAGGTATTATTTACACGGCGTGTTGCCTCTTCAGACATTCCAAACATAGCTTCTAGGAGGGCACTGGGTTGGCAAGCTTAAATTTCTTCTCTAACCGGCTGATGACAATTACTGCTTCCCACTTGATTACAGTAATGGGTTTCAGCAAAATTAGTAAGCTCTCTCTTAGCAGGTGTGCCTGGAGCTACACAATAGGTAATGGATTCCGTGACATTTATTACTAGAGTGTTTAAATTTCAACCTTTGCTTAAAAGATTTTAAGGATTGAATAAATTTTTAAAGCCTGCTGATTACATTAATTTAAAACAAACCCAACCCTACTATACAGCTTTTTAAAAAAAAAAAAATCTCATTATTTATAAGGCAATGGTCATGCCTAAAGGCACCTACCTGTTAAGCGACAGGACGTATAATAAAGAGAAGCATCATGGAGCACTTAAAGCACAAATGTACTTTCGTGTCTAAAATATGAAATCAACTGTTGCTTTGGGGGAGGTAAATATGTTTGAGCAGCAAGCTAAAATTAGAGGCTATATAGCTTATTTAAGCTTATTTTTATAAAGCCTTTGATGAAGATACTTTAAAAACATTTTACAAGCT
The DNA here is from genome assembly GCF_002837175.3 of Physeter macrocephalus. Lineage (NCBI taxonomy): Eukaryota > Metazoa > Chordata > Mammalia > Artiodactyla > Physeteridae > Physeter > Physeter macrocephalus. The sequence goes on along the minus strand of NC_041220.1, from coordinate 153,539,096 downwards.
ATTTAACATAGCGAAGAGGTTTTAGAAATTCAAAGCAAGAGCCTAAGAAATAGTTAACAAAGGCCAGGGATAAGCAAAGGTGTGTTCCCGGTGGGGCGTTCTACCATCATACCTGAAAAAGTCCCCCTGGCGAACTTCACAAATGTTCTGGAAGTACAATCATCCAGGGCACCCGTGAACCATGTGATGGGCCCCGGCGTACCGTGAGACGCAGGGGTGCTGAGCAGGAGGGCATTAGTGTTTACCATGCGCCACGGATGTGCTCTGCGGCTCCCCGCCCCGCTGCATCAGGAAGTCCGGAAGGACCAATCCGGGGGAGCCCGCTAAAGCCTGCTGTTCCTCCCTCCTGGGCCTCCAAAGACTCACACGCGGGCCTCTGTCTGTGGAATCCTCCTACCTCCCGCTCCCCTTCCAAGGCGCTTACCCCTGGGCCAACGGGAGCCCCGGGCTTCTCTGAGCCGCCCGGGTCGGGAACATCCCAGCTGGGCACCGTCCCCTCCCTGCTCTCCCAGCTCAGCAGCCTGCCCCTCAGCCCAGCTGATCCAGTTGGCGCACGAGGAGGAAAAGCATCCCACGGAACTGACTGGACCCGCGTGGGCCTCTAACTGATGGCGCCGGACATCGTCGCGAAGCGAAGGGCTTGAGCGGCGCCGGGGGAGGCGTCTGAGGCAAAGAAAGAGCTCAGCATCTGAGCCGGTCGGCCTGCCTGGAAGTCTGTCTCTGCGACCGGCCGGCCCGGCCAGCCCAAGCTCTCCCACCTCTTACCGCTCAGCTGCACCCAGTAAGTCCCTAAAAGGCGGAGCGCATGTCTCCTAGCGGGAGGGGCCCAGGGGGCTGCTTGCAAGCGTGGTGGTCGGTGTCCAGCCAAGAATGCCTCCGACAAGACACTGTCCCTCGCGGTGTGACTTGGGGGCAGCAGCGGCATTAAGAGGGAGCTCGGGAGAAATGCAGAGTCTCGGGCCCCACCCCAGACCTACTGCATTCTGGCCAGACGCCCAGGTGAAACGAATAAGCATTAAAGCGTGACAGAACCTGGCCGGAAGCCCTCCGACCCTCGTCCGCTCTCTCAAACCCCTTTGAGAACGTCGGGGCACAGAGGCGCCATTCGTCTCCGTGAAACGTGAGCCTCCCTGCTTTACTCACTTATGGCAAGAATCAGCTCCCGCCTCTGGGCGAACCCGATGAGGCGCTCCGAGTCCCTGGAGACGACCACGGGGAAGCCGTTGTAGTCGGTCTCCTTGATGAGCGTCTCCACGTCCTCAACGGTCATGCTGTCCTGGGTGAGCACGGACAGCGACGGCTCCCCCCGCCGTGGCCGCATGACGTCGGTGGCCAGCGTGCGGTGGGTGAACTCGTCCTTCACGTCCAGGAACGGGTACCCATTTAAGTGGATGTGGGCCTCGTAGATGCCTTCCTTCCCAAAGGCATCCGCCACCCACTTGCTGGTCACGGCTGCCGCCATCAGGGGCACGATGTACTCGAGACCACCCGTCAATTCAAACATGATGACCACCAACGACACCGTCATCCTGGTAACGCCACCTGCAACCAAAGGGACGAATGAAATTGCAGGACTCCACTCCACACCCTCAAGAGAACATGAACTGTGCAAACCGACAAGCCGGCTCTACCCTCCCGGCACCTGTTCTACGGAGACAGTCCTACACGGCGCCCAGGCTCGGACCTCTGGGACAGAGGCCAAGCTTGGTAAACACAGCCTTGCATAAGGAGCCATAAGTCACATCTGCCTGCGGGGCTCTTCTACCGTGAGGGACAGCAAGTTGTCTATTCACCCAGGACCACACGCCTTGCTTTTTTGGTGAGTGGAGCCTATGTGGGCTCTGCAGGTTTCTGACTCAGCAAGCATCACTCTCTACCAGAACCCCTCGAGCTGGAAAATTGTAGACTATCCACTACTGTAGATGGTACAGCTGCAAGATACACACACACACACACACACACACGGTACCTAGGCAGGCGGCAGCTCCCACCATGGCATAGAGCCCTGGGGTGACGCAGTCTGCTCCGGGCCTGCACCAATTCCTGAAGATGATCCAGTCGTGGTGATGGTAAGCCAGTTGCTCCACGCCAATTCCCACCATCCTGCCTGCCATGGCCCCCACAGCCATGCTGGGGATGAAGAGACCAGACGGGATCTGCGGGGGGCGCAGGGGAAAGAAGCATGAGGGGAGGGGGCCCCGTTCCCGCCGTCCCGCCGCCGGGAAACTCAGGGCCCCCTCGACAAGCTTGCATTTTGCTTCGGTCTTCAAAGGAGGGGCAACGCTTCAAAACATGGGTCAGCTGGGAAACCATGGGACCAGTGATTTCACCTGCTTGGTCGTATCTACTGTGACTTGGAGAAAATGCAATTTTACACTTTCATTTCCTCGCCTTCAAAAGCTGGCCTAGTTTGCCTCCTGTGGATTAAAGAATGATAAGCCCCACCGCAAATAACATTCAAAGTGCACATCTGTCACTTGAGATACTCACCACTTTCTCTCTCCCCTCACGTGTCATTCAGATTAGCTTTTAAAATTAAATGTCAAGCCACAGCATGAAAATGGAAAAGCAAGGCCTTCAACTGTTCACAGGTCAAAGAAAGAAGCTAAAAGCATCAGCGTAGCTGCCCTGCATCTTCCAAAAACCTTGGCACGGGCTTACTGCCCTCTTGTATGTACAGTGGCCAAACACCTGTCAAAGAGATGGCGGGGGCAGGTCCATCTTCCTAACAAAGTCCATTTTCCGAAAAGTATTCTGAATACTTTCAAGCCAGGCTAGATGCAGCAAAGAAATAGACCATGGAAACTGAAAGGCCTTGGTAATAGCGTGTTTTATATTTTGCTGTGTGAAAAACATGTTCATTTCTCTAGTGATCAGACATGTGCTACAGAACAGACTTGACTCTGTTCGTGGAGACTGCATGTGACCGCTGATCCTGACCTGCATTTATGTCACCCCTACCCTACCCCCACCCCCCAGCTGTCATCAGTCTGAGGGTGCAAGTGGATCTTTACCCAAATTCAAGTCAAGTTTGGATCCTCGGGTGTGATTTCCAGAGTGTGAGACATTCCTGAGGAAATTGTTCCTTTCCGAGCACCCCTTATCCCCCCATCATTTAATCCCCTGTAACTTCAAAGCAGACTTCTCCCAGCAGGCACCAGAAGAAAATAAATCCCTTTGCATCAGAGACATTTACCTATTGAATAACGTTCATCCTTCCTTGTTCTTAAGGCAAAAATTCAGGTTTGTGTTTGACCACTGCACCCAAATACACAGCTTCTTAGACTTTTAAAAAATCTTTATTTTTATTTATTTATTTATTTATTTATTTTGGCTGTGTCGGGTCTTAGTTGCGGTACACGGGATCTTCCGTTGCTGCGCGCAGGCTTCTCTCTAGTTGTGGCATGGGGGCTCCAGATCGCGTGGGCTCTGTAGTCTGTGGCAGGCGGGCTTAGTTGCCCCTCGGCATGTGGGATCTTAGTTACCACTGGGGATTGAACCCGCGTCGCCTGCATTGAAGGCGGATTCTCAACCAATGGACCACCAGGGAACTCCCTAGACTTTTTTTTTTTTTAATTCGTAAAAATACCACAAAAAGCAACAGTCATGGAATACAAGGGGGTTCTAGAGGGTTCCCAGTGTTCTGCTCCTGGTCCTGGGTGCTGGTCACACAAGTGTATATGTTTTGTGAGAATTCACCAAGCTGTACACGTCTCCATATGAATGATATACTCCAAGCCTTAGCTTCTTCACTTGTAAAATGGGGTTATAAATCTCTATTCCATAGGCTTGCTGTTTATCGAAAGCGTTGTTTCTTGTTGATTAAAAGAATGTCAAGCGCCCGGCACATGAGAACATTCAGTAAACGTCACCTCCCCTTTCCCCCTCGTCACAATCTTATTCTGGGGACTAGGGTGCTATCCCCAGAAGGACAGAGGTTGCCTCCCTCCCCTGACACCTTCCCTCCCCTTCACTTACCTTCATGCCAAAGGTAAATATGGTAATGACGATCTTGAAGATCAGCGCCAGGGCCAGCTGCCACATGGCCGTGTAAACCCCGACCCCGGCCGGGCGGTCGGGGATGTCGTCCACGGGCCGTGTCATGTTGGGGTCATTGATGTAGTCACAGAGTTGGGAAGACTCGAGGGCCCCGCAGTCATTGAAGAGCTCGGATATGAGCTCGCTCGTGCTGCGGCGCGTGTAGGGGTTGGGGTAGGCGACGATGGCAGTGATGGCGGTCACCGCGATGACCTCCAGCACCGGGTACTTCCCCAGCTTGGTGGTTTTGCGCCTCCTGCACCAGGCGATGTTGCAGCGGATGAAGAGGGTTCCCCACAGGCCCCCAAAGACCCCAAGCAGGATGAAGGGGAAGAGCTCGGCCATGTACCAGGGCGTGTGGTACTCCACGTAGAAGAGGACGAGGCGGCTGTTCCCAAAGGGATTGATGGATCGCAGCGTGAAGGCTGCCACCAGGGCCGCAAAGAAGGACCGCCACAGGGTCTTTAAGGGAAAGTAGTAGCTGACCTGCGACCAACGAACAGGTGGAAAATCAGAGACTGGCGAAAGAAAGAGCCACCCAGAGCCCCTGCCCCTGATCAGCAGCCACCCGCTGGCATAGGCCACGAAGTCACACTCAAGACCAAAGATGGGCGGTACTCACTTCCTCAGCCTAGGTGTGAGTACGGCCCAAATGCACTAACAAAGATATTTAAAGGACTCTATGTCTAAAATTGGAATGGATACTAGTCAAGGTGTGTTTGAGCTATTTTTTAAGAGAAATGAGAACACTTCATCATAATTCTGTTTATAGCACAGAGACCCTCCTAAAAGAAAAGAAACCTATGATTTGATTCTCCAGACTACAGATCATGGGTTGAAACCCCTGGCCCAGCAAATATATCTGGAGGGCACATGAGTTAAGAATGGTTTGTACATTTTTAAAATGGTTGGGGGAAGAGAGAATTATTTTGTGACATGTGAAATATTCAAAAGAACAAGACTTAGTGACAAGTGGTAATTATATAAAATTCAAACTTCAGCATCCATAGGGAAGGTCTTGTTGGAAGGCAGCCACGCCGCACACGTGCGTGTTGTCTGCGGCGCCCTCCACGCTACAAGGGCAGAGCCCAGTGGTTGCGACCGAGCCCTGAGACCCGCAAAGCCTCAAGTATTTGCTACCTGGCCCTTTACAGACAACGTGGGCCAACTGCTGGACTAGATCCATTTGGGTTGCAAAACATAAAAATGCTTCATTATGTCGTTTATGAAAAAGAGAGAGGAGACTGCAAATCTCCCTCCAGAAATCACACTGGCAATTTTTCAGCAGGACTTGAAAACACGTATTTCATGGCGAACACTGCGGCTCCTTCATGAGCTGCAGGAATCTCTCAACCCTCCTTCGCATCTAGTCCTCAGAGGGCTAGAGAGGGAAGCCTCCTGCCGCCCCGACCCCCCATGCGCTCCTCGGCGCTCAGAACCACGGGGCCCTCCAGTGCCCACGCTCACCTCTTCCAGACTGAAAAGCACACCCCCGATCGGAGCACCAAAGGCGACAGAGACCCCAGCAGCGGCCGCAGCTGACAGCACCTGCGAAGCAAAGAGCTCCCCGTCAGCCCGAGGCCTTTCCGGCAAATCAGCGGGTGCTGGTGAGCCTGCAGAGGGTGGGAGGGCGCTTCGTCCTGCACCAGCTCACCTCGCGCCTCTTGCCCTCGTTCTTGCTGTACTTGGAGAAAAGGCTGCTGAAGAAGTTGCCACAGCAGCATGCCACGTGCACCAGCGGCCCTTCCTTGCCGAGGCTCAGGCCCGAGGACACCACCAGCACCAGGGTGACAGTCTTGATCAGCAGGGTCCACTTGCCCAAGTAGCCCCTGATGATGAAGCCGCTCAAGATGGTCTTTATCTGAAACACAGGATGGAGAACGATGGCGAGTGAGCCGCTTCAGCGCCACGGCTAGGAAAGTAACCTCTCCCTCCTCTGAAAAGCATCTTGCAAACTGAGATTCACTAAATCAGATGGAAGAGAGGCTGCTTTAGCTGTTAATTTAGCCATAATTTTATATTGAGAATTTATATTAACGCCTAATTTTATATATTAATGGAACCCTGAAACAATTTCAATGCATAGTACATCTTAATAATTCTGAGAGTAATGAGAGATCATAACGAGGACTGAATAAATAATTATCAGAGTCTCATTTTATTTATGGCATTTATCCTGTGCATTTTACCCTCTGTTGTGTTGAAAAGATACATGTATCTATTGATTTTAACTGGTAATTTTTCACTACTGAAAGATGGCCAAGATAAAGGGACATCTGGCTGGCTATGTGACAAAGCAAATACAACAAAATATCAATTGAACTTTAGATCAGGGTCGGCAAACTATGGCCCATGGGCCAAATCCAGCCCACGGCCTGCTGTGTATGACACATGAGCTAAGAGTGCTTTTAATGTTTTTAAATGTAATATGTAAAGAAGACTACTAGCCTTTTAGTGAGAATAGTTCCTCGATTTTGCCTCTTGACTCACAAAGTCCAAAATATTGACACTCTGCCCTTTATCGGAAAAGTCTGCCAACCCCTGATGCAGGCCAGGGGTATGTGGGTGTTTACTGTCCAATTCTCTCGGCTTTCCTGTATGTTTGAAAATATTCTTAATACGATATTGGAAAGAGAAGATGCTCAACATTCTAATAACGCACCTCTGGGGGATGTAAGGGTATCTGAATCCATGGCAACCCCTTCCCTTCCCTTGAATCTTGCCCTCTTGTACTGCCAAATAATGGCCTTCTCCCTAAAGGTGCATGTGAATTTGCATAACGCTTTTAGAATTCAACGGGGGGCCAATCTCAGTGATTAACTTCATCTACTGGAGTCCTCTTCCCCCAAAACAGGGTTCTTCTGGATACGGAAGCATCACCACTGGCTAAGTAACATTTTACCTTCAACCTCTCCCGCGACTGGCTGCAACGGAGTGAATGTTGACTGCCCAGCTAGCAATTTACAAGCCTGTAATCAGAGATTTATTAGACACTGAGTGAGTCAGCTGATGAAATTCATGGTCAGTATCCGTTTTCCCATTGTAGAATACATAATGGGACAGTCTCAGCTCCTGTCACCGTCAGGATGTTTACATAACATCAAAGAGCCTCCTAGTGGGCGCCAAGAAATCAGTTTCTCAAATAGCTATTAGTCCTTCTCCACCGGTGCTCCGTGGCATCCCCTGGAGAATTAGGCACCAGGGAGGACGAGTTATCCGCCCCCCCCCCCCCCCCCCGCCCCCGAGATCTGATGTAACTGGTCTGAGGTGTATCCTGGGCACAGGAGGTTTACAGCCTCCCCAGATGATTCTAGAACGCAGTCCAGGTAGATAAGCACTGCTCTCGTCCTGAGAAGAGCAGTACAGGTATTCCTAATTACTCAATATTTAAGGGTGGTCCTGAAACACTCTTTGGCATCATGTCACCTGTGATGATTTGGAGAGGGTCGTGAAGTGAACTAATCCTAGCAATTTTACAGGGGTGTGACTGGACCATTTCCATCTCAGGAATTCTTGATAGAGATCTCTTTCTTAATTCAAGGAGAAAGACCAACAGTGAGCGAGTGTGTGGGCATCCGTTCGAAAGAACTCACTAAGATCCTTCCTAGAGAACACGAGCGAGGGCTTCCAGCTCTACAATCAGATGGTATTTCTTGAACTAGCCTTTAACTAAAGGCAGACAAATTAGTGGTGGTTAAACTGGTCTTTAACTAGTGCTAGTGGGCCTATTTGAGCCTGTGCTCTGGGGATCTCAGATCCCTTTATTTAAGGGACGTTTTAGTACGCCTGCCACAATCCTGCCCTTTTGTGTTGCCTAGAATAAAATTATCTATAATTTTTTGTCAGTTAGTTAATGTGGATTTGGACCCCAGGGTACAGTTGAAGAGCATAATACCATTTAGAAAATTACAAGCATCTAAATTACCTGAGCCTTTGCCAGCCATGACATGTGGTGAACTGAACAATGTAAGAGGTATTTTGTAATTCTCTAATATGACTTTATAAAATTGTCATGATCAAATAAGGGACTAAAGAAGGCAAATTCATTCCCAGGAGATGCCAAAATCCAATCGCTTGCTTTAATTTGGATCAACAGAGACTGAATCAAGCAGGGCTTTAAGGCCATGTATTGCAGCACATTTGTGACTTGATGGTGGTAACTTTAAAACCTCTCTGGCAAATAAATATTTGTGAGAAAGTTCACATTGTATAGAACTGAAACATCAACTCAAAGTAAGTTCTAGGAGGACATGATTTCTTTTTTTTCCTTCAATTTTATTTATTTATTTATTTGGCTGCGTTGGGTCTTTGTTGCTGCGCGCTGGCTTTCTCTAGTTGCGGCAAGCGGGGGCTACTCTTCGTTGCGGTGCGCGAGCTCCTCATTGCGGTGGCTTCTCTTGTTGCGGAGCGTGGGCTCTAGGCGCATGGGCTTCAGTAGTTGTGGCTCACGGGCTCAGTAGTTGTGGCGTGCGGGCTCAGTAGTTGTGGCACGCTGGCTCAGTAGTTGTGACTTGTGGGCTCTAGAACACAGGCTCAGTAGTTGTGGCACATGGGCTTAGTGCTCTGCGGCATGTGGGATCTTCCCGGACCAGGGCTCAAACCTGTGTCCCCTGCATTGGCAGGTGGATTCTTAACCACTGTGCCACCAGGGAAGTCCCTAGGAGGACATGATTTCTTGTACAGTCCACAGTGGTTCTATGAATGAAGCAGACAGTAGTAGAGTCATCCTTGGCCAGTTTGCTCTAAGTTCTGAAGCCCAAGAACTAGTGTGCACTTTTAAATGTGCTTTGTAGAGCTAATACAAGAGCATTTATTACATAGAAAAAAAATGGTCTCTAAATTTGTTTTTTTTTTTTAATGTTTCAAAGGAATTTTTGACACTGGCTGGGACCTGGGACCCTTGCTGCAGTGCTGCAATGCTTGCACCTGGACAAATATCTAGCAACAAAATACAAAGAAACTATAAGGGACTAAAAGTAACTGCATGCATGCCCAGTTGGGGCAAATTCTGGACAAGATACAAAGAGACCAAAGAGCCCCACTGCCACTTCTGAAGAGCCCGGAGCAAAAGCAGGGCAATGCGCATGCCCCCTGCACTCAACACCACCAAAGGGGTGGACAGACCCCCTAAGCCTCCCCTCTGGCCTGACCCCTGGACACACCCCTCCCCTCACCGCGTATCAGGAATCAGGAACCAGCTCGCCCTGCCCCTCAGCAAGTAGGCCAGCAAGGGCACCTGTTACTTGTTCTCCCTCCTCCCCTGCTGCAGCTCCAGCCCGAGTAAAGCCTTGCCTGAATTTCTTGCCTGGCCTCTGATCAATTTCTATTGATTAAGGAGGTCAAGAACCCTGGTCAGTAACACTGTCATCCAAAGTAATCTAAATGTTTCAGAAGCAAACATTACAAAGGATGAGTGATCTTTAAACTGTGCAGAAGTGCACTGCGATCAAAGTTTGTTCGACACTGCACACCAGGAACAGCTTACAGATCACATCCTACGACGGGAAGTGTATTTCTAAAGATCTCATTTAGTATCTTTCCTGAAGTGAAGAACAGCCCTGTATCTCAAAACTGAGTAGAGCTGTTTGCACGGTCTGTTGGGTTTTAACTGGAAGGACATTCTTTATATCCAGGAACTACTTATTTGCACTTACTTTTCACTCTGCCCCTCTCCTCCAAGAACTGGGGTGGGTATTGCACCCTTCGGTTAGGAATTTCAAGCTCTACTACAATAACAGGGAAAATGTTCTACTACTGAGTCATAATAACCAAAGCTTAATTATAAAATCTCCATTGGGCTCCTGATACTTGAAAAGATTATTGTGAACTCTTTTATAAAGAGAGACATGAACCTGTTACATATTATATACGGCTGAAAGCATATTCAAGTACCCACTACCATGCACCCACTACCAACTTTAGGACAGAAGAGCAGGTACCTTTGAAAGCCCTGTGTTTGCTTCCTCAGTGGAACCTTCCTCCTCCCCCCTCCAAATCATTCCCTTGCCTTTCTTTATATAGCTTTAGAACATATGTGTATCACTAAACAGTATGCTTGTTGCATTTTGGCTATTTTAGGGACGCTACAGAAATAGATTCATATTTTATTTACATATTCTTCTGCAACTTACTTTTTTCACTTGGTACCGCTTTTTTGTTTTATCCACATCAGTGTGTTCCTTGCGCTTTGCCACACGGGAAACAATGCTCAATTCAGTAGTTTATTCCTTCTGAGTTCAGCTGTCACAAATAAAGATGTCCGCTTTGGACAAAGACCAGGTCCAGCCAGCCCCTCCCAGATAGAGTTCCCTGTCTGTCTACGAGCTGAGCCACGCATCTCTGGTTCTTGTAAGGGGAAGATGGGATTGCCCCCCACATCTTTTATTGCTGCTTTAAATTTCCCACCAGTTCCCCACTGGCCTTCTCCTTATTTTGATAGGTGGCTTGAGTCCAAAAGCGCCTGCCGTTGGGCATTGCGATCAGAAACCAAGATGCCAACAGTAATCTGTTCTTTTTAGTGTCCCGGGTGCCTTCGGTCTTCGATATCCAATAAAACGCAGTCAGTTCTGCCTGAACACTTGTTTGGAAAACCCAAATTTGTTCCAGTGTGATTCATGCATCAGGGCAGAACTTGAGCATAATGCCAATTTCGCATCTGTTTCTGCACAATTTCATCTGGGAGAAACACAAGGCGGAAAACTGCAGCTGCCGATCGAGCCGTGCAGGGATACACAAAATGCACACAGGCACACGTCTCAGACGACTCCCAGCTCACGCATGCACTAGGGGAGTATTCATACATTTCTTAACCATTTAACGTGTGTCTAACTCTGCTACTGCTTTTAACAGGTTCCCATCTTTTTTATGTGTCACCAGTGAAGTTTCTGAGCGCTGTGCCCCTAGCCCCATCTTCCCCACAAGCTCTGTGGTTTTGACGATGCAGTTCTGTGATGTTTAGGAATGCATATGGTGCCTTAGAGCAGCACTGGCTGTACCGAGGAAACAGGACGGTATCGCAGCTTATTTTTCAGGCTCCTGCAGCAACATGTTCATATGAATCATCCAAAGTTCAGCATGAAATAGTCTTTTTTTTTTTTTAATCTTTTCCTGGATCAAGACAATGTTGAGCTTTCCTTTCGATGATCCTTTAATTACCCCAGCCCTTTGCATGAACTGCCCAGACCAGCGGCGGTGTTGGCGACACCGCCAAAGAGTGTGGGTCCACCGCCATGACCGCTCACATCTTTATAAACTCAGCATCTCCGCCGTCTACAGGCGCTGCTGAAGCACCAACTTGAAGGAGAACGGAACAGCACTGATTAGAATGATCATCTAAGAGCTTTTAAAATGATTTCTGGCTAAAAGTTTTACTGTCTGGGCTTTTTTGGGAATTTGCTCAAGTATCATTATTCTAACCCAGCAGATCTCCTTGGTTTGCAGTTTGGTCTTGGGCATTCCTCCTGATCGATGAGGTCACTTCCCTCATACTCTGGTTACAAGAAAGTGCTGAAAAATATTTATAACAACTCTAAACTCACAAGGGTGCGTTCACGGCGCATGTACTGAACATGGAATTCAGTTCTTTAAAGATTGCTATTGCCCTGTCACCAGAAGAGCAAAACGTGGCAAGGGAGCTTACTCATCAGTAAGCTTTCTGAGCAGTAAACCTCCGCTGCTGTCCTCTTTCACGTTCTATCATAGACGCACTTATGAGTTACTAGAGTGCCACGTTTGTGTGTGTGGTTAATGGACTCTGACTCCACAGGCTTTAAGAGTTATGCCTGGTTTGTAAAGACAAGAATTTAAGCATCTGAGAAGCAACAGAGCATAAAGCCAGACAGCTGGATTCGACTCCCAGCTCACCGGCTTAGTGACCTTGGGCAAGTTACTTAACCTCTCTGTGCTTTAGTTTCCCCAACCGTCAAATGAAGAGAATAACAGTACCTACCTCATAGGCTCCCTGTGAGGACTAAATGAGTGAACAGATATCCAATGCTTGGAACCATGCTTGGCACAGAAGTGCCACGTAAGTGTTTGCTATTCTTATTACTGGCACAAAAGAAATTCATTCAGCCCCCACTCACCTCGGGTATACCAGAGCCACAGGCGTATGGCGCAAATACTCGTACCAGGGAGACGGCCAAAAACGCAAACAGCAACGCCCACAGGATGTACATTAGGTAATTCAGAATGTAAGCGCTGGCACCCTAAACAAGACACAGAACAAGAAAGAACACGTGAGCCACCGCAGAACCGAGTGACGTGCCTGCCCCTCCGCCAGGCAGCTTCTCTCCGGGTCCTGTGTCAGCGAAGAGGCAGGGTTGGCTTCATCAGCTGCTGCTATTGCTACAGTCGGTTCACACACACAGTGCCGGCTGCTTCTCCAGGAGCTGTGTACACACACCTTCTACCAGGTGAGGTCTCAGCAGTCATAGAGACTGTCAATGAGGCTTGGTTTTAATCGCTCCGGGCCCTCAAGTTAATGAAAGGTGTAACAGAAAATACTGCCTTCGAGCCCCAGGAAGGTTTGTTTGGTCTCGTGTATGGTGGATCAGCCTCTCTGCTTTCATGAAGGCCACATCCACGCCGCAGCACGCAGCTGCCCTGCCAATGAGGAAGTGTGGGAACTGCTACCCAGATGTGGTCCCTGGACTGGCAGCATCAGCATCATCTGGGCGTGGGCTGGAAATGCAGAGTCTCAGGCCCCACCCCAATACTGCAAATTATCTGATGTGTGAGGAACACTTTCTGAACCAAACGCACAGTCTGGGGTCTTTGAGGCTGAGGACCTGGTCCGTGGGCAGAGACCACAATTCTCCAGGCCTCAGCTTCTTGCCACCATCTGGATGCCTCACGTAATGGAGAGGGAAAGTGAGGGCACCTACAAGCCAGGCTGTGGGCACAGCTACACATGTGCCTGTAAAATGCAAAAACACGCTCCAGGAGACGGCTCTAGCCTTAACAATCACAGATATTCACACCCTATGTGGTGAGAAATCAGACGGAGGAATACATTTCACCTGGTGAAAAATGGACTTTTTTGAGACTAAAAATAACACCTCACCGTTGCTAACAGTAATTCTTTGAATCAAAGTATAAATCTTAGAAATGGTTGAAAAGCTAGACGGCCATATTTCCCCCCAAAGTAGGAGAGAAGAAATCAAACATGGCGCCCAGCCAATTCTGCCCACCCACCTCCATCAACTCAAGTAGAGAATTTATTTTTGGCAGTAATGAAGAGCACTGAGAACGTGTGAGATTTCAAGATCCCAGTCTATGTCTGAGATCTGAAGGAATTAATTTTCAACTCCACTGAGAAAGAGGTTTAGCAAATGGCAAAGTGCATTCCAAACGTCTTCAGCTGCATTAAGTCAATCGGGCAAGAGAGCGGGAGAGGAGGGGAAGAAAGGGATTACATCTATCTTCCAAGAACAGTTCTAGCTTGAATGGTCCTCACATTACCCCTAATGTGAATCCTGGTAACCTAACTCCCCCTCACCTGGGCTTCTGATCTGTCGATGACCCATAGTCATTGTGGTAACCACTGAATTCAGTTAGAAATTAACCCTTCTCCCCAACTAAGATTTGTATGTGGATCTGAAGCTTGGAGTGCCATGAAGGCAAGCACCTGGTCTGTGCTTCACTGCTACATCCCCTGGGCCTGGGATATTCCCATCACAGAAGGCCCACAAACATCCTCTGTAACGTGTTCCTAAGATGCATTGGAAGACGATAACTTAATCCACAATGAGACAGCACTCACACCTGTTAGGAGGGCTATAATCCAAACCAGATAACAACTGGGGTCGGTGAGGATGTGGGGAAACTGGAACCCACATACACTGCTGCTGGAATCTCAAGTGGTGCAGCCACTCTGGAAGAGAGTCTGGCAGCTCCTCAAAAGCTTAAATATAGAGTTGCCATGTGACCCAGCAATTCCCCTCCTAGGTATCTACCCAAAAGAAATGAAAACATATGTCCACACAAAAACCTGTTAGACAAACGTTCAAAGCAAAATCATTCATAATAGCACAAAAGTGGAAGCAACCTGTGTTCCTCAGCTGATGATTGGAGAAATGAAATGTGCTCTATCCAGACAATGGAATGTTATTTGGCCATGAAAAGGAGTAAAGTACCAATCTATGCTACGACACGAACGAACTTGGAAGACATTACGCTAAGTGAATGAAGCCAGACACAAAAGTCCACGGATTGTATGATTCCATTTACATGAAATGTCCAGAACAGGGAAATCTGCAGAGACAAGAAAGTAGATTCGTGGCTGCCTAGAGCTGGCGGACTTGGGGGGAAATAAGGAGTGACTGCCGATGGGTACAAGGATTCTTTGGGGGCGATGAAAATGTTCTAAACATTCACAGAAGGATAGACAAGATGAAAAGGCAGAGGGCTATGTACCAGATGAAGGAACAAAATAAAACCCCAGAAAAACAACTAAATGAAGTGGAGACAGGCAACCTTCCAGAAAAAGAAATCAGAATAATGATAGTGAAG
>NC_041220.1:153523686-153523954 GCF_002837175.3 Physeter macrocephalus | reverse complement strand
AGCGAAAGTTAAGAGAATTCAGCACCACCAAACCAGCTCTACAACAAATGCTAAAGGAACTTCTCTAAGTGGGAAACACAAGAGAAGAAAAGGACCTACAAAAACAAACCCAAAACAATTAAGAAAATGGTCACAGGAACATACATGTCGATAATTACCTTAAGCGTGAATGGATTAAATGCCCCAACCAAAAGACACAGGCTTGCTGAATGGATACAAAAACAAGACCCATGTATATGCTGTCTACAAGAGACCCACTTCAGACCTA
>NC_041220.1:153520663-153521828 GCF_002837175.3 Physeter macrocephalus | reverse complement strand
ACATAGAGAATCCTAAAGACTCTACCAGAAAACTACTAGAGCTAATCAACGAATTTGGTAACGTTGCAGGATAGAAAATTAATGCACAGAAATCTCTTGCATTCCTATACATTAATGATGAAAAATCTGAAAGAGAAATTTAGGAAACACTCCCATTTACCACTGCAACAAAAAGAATAAAATACCTAGGAATAAACCTACCTAGGGAGACAAAAGACCTGTATGCAGAAAACTATAAGACACTGATGAAAGAAATTAAAGATGATACCAACAGATGGAGAGATATACCATGTTCTTGGATTGGAAGAATCAATATTGTGAAAATGACTATACTACCCAAAGCAATCTACAGATTCAATGCGATCCCTATCAAATTACCAATGGCATTTTTTATGGAACTAGAACAAATCATCTTAAAATTTGTATGGAGACACAAAAGACCCCGAATAGCCAAAGCAGTCTTGAGGGGAAAAAAAGGAGCTGGAGGAATCAGACTCCCTGACCTCAGGCTATACTACAAAGCTATAGTAATCAAGACAATATGGTACTGGCACAAACACAGAAACATAGATCAATGGAACAAGATAGAAAGCCCAAAGATAAACCCACCTATGGTCAACTAATCTATGACAAAGGAGGCAAAGATATACAACAGAGAAAAGACAGTCTCTTCAATAAGTGGTGCTGGGAAAACTGGACAGCTACATGTAAAAGAATGAAATTAGAACACTCCCTAACACCATACACAAAAATAAACTCAAAATGGATTAGACGCTATGGAAAACAGTACGGAGGTTTCTTAAAAAACTAAAAATAGAATTACCATAGGATCCAGCAATTCCACTACTGGGCATATACCCAGAGAAAGCCATAATTCAAAAAGACACATGCACCCCAATGTTCACTGCAGCACTATTTACAACATCCAGGTCATGGAAGCCACCTAAATGCCCACTGACAGACGAATGGATAAAGAAGTTGTGGTACATATATATAATGGAATATTACTCAGCCATAAAAAGGAACGAAATTGAGTCATTTGTTGAGACGTGGATGGATCTAGAGACTGTCGTACAGAGTGAAGTAAGTCAGAAAGAGAAAAACAAATATCGTATATTAACGCATGTATGTGGAACCTAGAAAAATGGTACAGATGAACCGGTCT
>NC_041220.1:153499391-153520323 GCF_002837175.3 Physeter macrocephalus | reverse complement strand
TGGTAACTGACTATACTGCTGAACTGAATGAATAAGCATTTTCAGAACTCTAATGGAAAATGGATGAATTCATAAAAGTGCTAACAAAAGATCAAGATGAAAAAAATTAATGACATGGGACTGAGTGAACTGATGAGGATGATTATAATTTTTGTGACTTTATGTTTGAATAAAAAAAGAAAAAATGTTTAAAAAAAGAAGCACGTGACTCTATGAAACAAATCATTTTAAAACCCCAAAGCATGGGTTTCCCTGGTGGCGCAGTGGTTGCGCGTCCGCCTGCCGATGCAGGGGAGCCGGGTTCGCGCCCCGGTCTGGGAGGATCCCGCATGCCGCGGAGCGGCTGGGCCGGTGGGCCATGGCCGTGGGACTGAGTGAACTGATGAGGATGATTATAATTTTTGTGACTTTCTGTTTGAATTTTAAAAAATGTTAAAAAACAAAAAGTTCTAAAATTAGATCGGGGTGATGGTGGCACAACTCTGTGAATATCCTAAAAGCCATCGCATTGTACCCGTTAATGGGTATATGGAATTATGGAATTATTATAATCCACGGAATATGGATTATGTCTCACTAAAGCTGTTATTAAAAAATAGTAACATCTTTTCTTCTCAATCAGAAGGAATAAAAATCAACCCTATTTCTTCAGCATGATCAAGAGATCACTCTCAGTAAGAAAAATAAAGCCAAACAAAAGGCTTTAAAGAAAATACATACATCGTGCACATGAAAGAGTGGGAAAGGATTTTCCAAGTGAAGTTTGAACCCTAGAGCTAGAAAAAGCCAAGCGGCAAGTGGCACTCGTAGTAGCCACGACGACGGTCAGGACAGACACTGCAAGGTGACAGCTCGGACGTCCTCCTACACCAGCCACGGGGCTCCCAGCCAGGACCCGCCCCTGCACCCACCTCCGACTGTTTCACCAGCAGCTCCGACCACTTCTGCCACAGGGGACACTTGTCCCTGTCCTCAAACGTGGTCTCATTGGAAGTCCAGCAGCACTGCTCGTGGCTGTACCAGAAGGCAGACAGGCAGATGCCCTCCTTCAGGTCTGTCATCCAGTCGACAGCGAGATCGATGACCCCGGCCAGGGTGCCTGGAAGAAGCAGCGAGAGCCACTCAGAGGGACGGCCGGCGTGGGCCAGGGCAGCATGTGCGCCCGGAGGGCCAGGCGGAGATGCCCGTGCCCCGGGCTGCCACGCACCCAGGAAGCCTCTTTCTTCAGTCTTGAGGTCACCTGAGCGAGTGGCAGGGCACCAGGTGTGGCAAAGGTGGCGCCCAGCCCAGTGAGACACAAAGGCCAACGATACGCTGTCCTCGGGGGGCTTCGATCGGGCAGGAGGGAGAGACCCGCAGCGCTGAGCCCACCGCAAGCCCCTGGGGCCAAGCGGCTTTCAGAACCCAGCCCTTCCGAATCTTAGAAACAGGGTACCTACACCCTATAAATCATGTAGCCCCCTCAGCGGCTTCTGGGGCAGGATGCTGGGATCACACACATGAATATCCTCCAGGAAACCTGACAGTTCAGATAAAACGAAGACAAAACGATTTATAACAGCCTCGTCATTGAAATAAAGTTTTGCCACCAAATGGAATCCAGCTTGAAAACTCTCACTTGTTAGAACTTTCTGGATTTTTAAAAAATTATGGATAAAGGACTGAGGAGCTATGTAAGTAAATAACTACTTTAAAGGCCGACAGAAGTGGAATAAAATCAAGTGTGCAGTGGGCCAGAGAAGGCCATTTTAGGTCTCTGTCTAGAATAACCCATTCCAGTCTTTTATGAAGGCAGGGAATACTTTTGCGCTACCAAACTGTTCACACTTTTACGGGATCCTTATTACAACATCAATTCCCCACCGGCATCAACACCAAAGGCAGCCATACGCCAGCCTCAGGCGACTTGGCCTTGCCACTCTCCTGGTTCCATCAGCAGTCGCCCACTGTTCTAGCCAGAACACCCGAATCCTCAGCAGCGCGCAGGCTCTGACCGCCGTTCCCACGTTTCTCTCCAGGCTTCTCTCTCTCCATCACGAATCCCACACCCTGCCCACACAGTGTTCCTTAGCGCACCAGGCCCTCCTCTCTGTACCGCCTCAGACAGCACTGTCCTCCCCCAACCTGGCAAGCTCCTATTTATCTTCCAGATGCTGGCATTTATATCACCTCCTTCAGGAAGCCTTCCCTGGTTTCCTAAGTCTGGGCTAAGTATACTTCCCAGGCATTCCCCATCACCATACCTATCACATCCTGATATGATCAATAATTACATATATGTGTATACACACACACACACACACACACACACCCCACACATGCACACACACACACTCCAACTAGTCTATAAGGGTGGGGGGAGTCTCTTGTCTGGTTTGTGTGTCACGGTGGGGATCAAGCCAGGTGTCTAGACCCTGTGTCCCCTTTAAGTGGGCAAGGGCCACTGTATTCACGTCAGGTACATAGCTGGAACTATATATCCATGTTGAATGAATGAGAGCAACAAACGAACGAAAATCAGAAAACTCAGGTCCATCCATTCACTCAAGGGCTATTTATTGAGCACCTACTTACTATGTGCCACGTACTGTCCCACACTCTGGGGTACAGCAGTGAACAAAGCATACTCAGGTCCCTGCCTTCACGGAATCTCAACTTGTGCGAGAAGACACTGGACTGAATAAGTAAGTAAATGAGGGGCTCCAACAGAAGGTGGTAGGTGCTAGAGAGGAGAATACAGCACGTTCCAATGGCAGCCATTTCCTACAATGGTGCAGGAGAACAGTCAGACAGGTCCTCAAAAAGTTAAACAAGGAGTCACCACCTGACCAAACACTTCCATTCCTAGGCATCTGCCCACGAGAAATGAAAACATATACCCAACACAAGACATGTACGCAAACGTTCACAACAGCATATTCACAAAAGCCAAACAGTGGAAACAACCCATATGCCCATCAATTGCTGAATGGAGAAACAAAATGTGGTCCACCTACAATGGCAACAAAAAGGAATGAAGTACTGACACATGCGATAGCATGGATGAACCTTGGAAACGTTATGCTGTAAAAGAAGCCAGTCACAAAAGACCATATATTGTATGATTCCATTTTATGAAATGTCCAGAATAGGCAAATCTATAGAGACAGAAAGTAGATTAGTGGTTGCCCAGGACTGAGCGGAGGCTAGGGGCACTGGAGCTGATAGCTAAAGGGTAGGGAGGTTCTTTGGGAGCTGATGAAAATGTTCTAAAATCGGCCTTGGTGATGGTTGCAAAACTCTGTGAATACACTAAAAACCACCAAGTTGTACACTTTTACTAGGTGAACTGTATGGTATGTGAGTTATATCTCAATAAAGCTGTTACACACATACATGCACACACATACATACATACACACACACACATACATACATACATACACACACATACATACATATAGTGGGCCAGGGCGACGAGGCTCAGAGAGGGAGATGTACTTTTAGAAAAGGTGGTCAGAGAACATCTCAAGCAGAAGATGACATTTGAACAAAAACTGCCTTGTGTGGAACAACAGCGACACCCAGTGGTGAATCCTGGTTAAGGCCCTGCAGAGGAGCCGCAGCTTGGGCCTCTCCGTCTTGGGCGTCGGAATATAATGTCTGGGCTGCCACTAAGGAGGTGACAGGCCAGACAGTGCGACTCCTGGGGCTCGCCACTGGGGAACGGGAAGGTGAACGGGGCAGGTTTCTGGCTTCTCCTTCATCCAGATCAAAAGAACACTTGAGCCACCTTCACTGCCGAGATCATCCCTTTCTTGCCTCCCTCCTATTCACCTGCTGATGTGACCATGGGATCGCCCTTCTCCAGCAGCCCTCACCCCTGGCTGCATATTAGAATCACAGGGGAAAGGGGGCTTTACTCAATGCTAGGGTGGCATCTCCAGGGGTACTATTTAATTGAAGCCTGGGCAGCAGCATTTTTTTTTTAATTCCCCAGGTGATTCTTCCTGAAAGAACTGACGGAAATCGGATTAACAGTGAAGCCCAATGGTCGGCATCTGACTTGTTAAAGACAGCCCGACAGGGCTCTGAGATCAGCTGATAAATCTACGCTGTGTGACTCCAGCAGGACGCCAAGACATCTACTCTGATTCCTTCATTTCCCGTATTCATCCCTCCTTCCCAGGAGCCAAGAATAACACAGGGTACAGTTTTATAAATCTATTCTAAAGGAAGACATCAAAAGTTCACAGCAAACTACCCTCCCTGCGCCCCCCCACCTACCTTTACCCTCCTACCATTGTAGATGTAACGAGTGACAGGGCAGCTAGAAATCAAAGTCCTCTAATCACAAAATTTTACCCTATGCCCTGCACATGCTCTGCGAGTATGTACTATATTCAACCTGTATCACACAGCCATTCTCTCATCAGTCCTATAACCATAACTAGCGCGTTACTACAGGCAGGGGGGGTTTCTGAAGGGAACCTCTTTAGCATGATCAAATTTTTTTCTTCTTAGACATTAACCTTCACAGCCTCCTAAAAGGAAGTAAGTTTCAGGAAACAATTTCCATGGAGGGCTGGTGCATTTGCTATTAAAAGGGGAGGTGTCCCCTCCAGATACTCATTCATTCACTCTGGAAACAGCTACTGCTCACAAACATGGTGTTGGGATTATAAAAATGAAGGACACGGAGTCCCGGAGGATCAGAACCACTCATGGGCTGGAGGTGCCTCCCCCGGGCCTACCTCAGACCCTGTGGTGTCTCGCGTTACTGTGAGCGTCTCTCGATGTTTACAATTCATCTCAGGGCCTGCCGGTGTTAGTAAAGGCCAATCTCATCTGATGTTTTATTTTCAGAGATCAACATGTTCCCGTCCTTTCTCGCCTTCTACATGGCCAAGTACTATAGAACGTGAAATGTGTGTTTTCAATAAAACCCAGCATGGCAGTCAACCTTTGTACAGTGTGGAAAGGGCCAACCCGCTCTCTCGGTACCGCTCTCCAATGACCACACCTGAGCCCGTCTGTGCCTTGGGGTCTTTTTGCTTTACTGATGATAGATTTATGTTAAGTGTATCGTCGTGTACTGTGCTCTTAGGTATTTCAAGTAACAACCCCCTTGCGTGAAGTACAAGAGAAACACTCCACGTACCCGCCAGCAGGCCGATAAGCAGCATCACCGCCCATCCCGACCAGGCGTCCAGCAAGCTCTTGATGAACTCCCATATGGACTCCTTGCTTTTGCTGGTTATCTAGAAACAGAAAGACATCAGAGTTGATGTGGATACACTTTCCAATTCATGCTTCCTTCTCTGAAACTGTTTCCTCAGGAAACACGGTGATTGAGAAAACGAATATAATGAAGAAACTAGACTGCCACTTACGTGATTCTTTCAGTTACCTAGCACGATGCTTAAATGGGCTTTCTAGTTCACAGAGCTATAAAGATGCCATAATAGTCTCCAAAGAATCCAAAAAAATTCACTTAATTAAAAAAACCTCACTAAGTGTGATTTGACCTTTGATTATTTCAGGGCCATTCTGAAGGAAGACATCACTTCGGTGTCACCGTTTTGAATACAAACCATTATTTTAGCTTAAATCGTAAGGTCTGTTCACAAAAGACCCTCTTCGACCAAGACTTCAATTCCTTCTTTCATTTTCCAGGCTACATGTTAACAACAAGAACGAACTTACTTTCTTTCTCTTCCTTCCTTCCTTCCTTCCTCCTTCCCTCCCTCCCTCCCTCCTTTCTTTCCTTCCGTCCTTCCTTTCCTCCTTCCCTCCTTCCTTCCTTCCTTCCTTTATGGCCGCATTGGGTCTTCGCTGCTGTGCACGGGCTTTCTCTAGTTGCGGTGAGCGGGGGCTACTCTTCGTTGCGGTGCGCGGGCTTCTCATTGCAGTGGCTTCTCTTGCTGCGGAGCACGGGCTCTAGGCGCACGGGCTTCAGTAGTTGTGGCTCACGGGCTCTAGAGCGCAGGCTCAGTAGCTGTGGCGCACGGGTTTAGTTGCTCCGTGGCATGTGGGATCTTCCCAGACCAGGGCTCAAACCCGTGTCCCCTGCAGTGGCAGGTGGATTCTTAACCACTGCACCACCAGGGAAGTCCCAAGAACTTTCTTTTTTTAACTGAAGTATAAATGATTTACAATGATAATTTCAGGTGTACAGCAAAGTGATTCAGTTATACCTATATATATATTCTTTTCACATTCTTTTCCATTATAGGTTATTACAAAATATTAAATATAGTTCCCTGTGCTATACAGTAGGACCTTGTTGTTTATCTATTTTACATATAGTAGTGTGTATCTGTTAATCCGAACTCCTAATTTATCCCTCCCCCACCCGCTTTCCCCTTTGGTAACCATAAGTTGGTTTTCTATGTCTGTGAGTCTATTTTTGTTTTGTAAATAAGTTCACTTGTACCATTTTTTTAGATTCCACATATAAGCAATATCATATGATATTTGTCTTTCTCTGACTTACTTCACTCCGTATGAGAATCTCTAGGTCCATCCATGTTGCTGCAAATGGCATTATTTCATTCTTTTTAATGGCTGAGTAATATTCCATTGTATATATGTACCACACCTTCTTTATCCATTCCCTGTCAGTGGACACTTAGGTTGCTTCCATGTCTTGGCTACTGTGAATAGTGCTGTTAGCTTTGTACAGTGGCAGTATCATAGCCAATGAGGTTTATCTGAGGCGTGACTGATTACTGCTAATTGTAAATAGTGCTGCTAATGAACATTGGGGTGCTGTATCTTTTCGAGTTAGAGTTTTCTCTGGATACAGGCCAAGGAGTGGGATTGCTGGATCACATGATAACTCTACTTTCACTTTTTAAGGAACCTCCATACTGGTCTCCATAGTGGCTGTATCAATTTACATTCCCACCAACAGTGTAGGAGGGTTCCCTTTTCTCCACACCCTCTCCAGCATTGTTGTTTGTACATTTTTTTTCCTTTTGGTAGATTTTTTGATGATAGCCATTCTGACCGGTGTGCAGTGGTATCTCATTTGTAGTTTTGATTAACAGCAAGAAGGCTGAATGAGCCAGCCCGGATCACGCTTTCCAGGCAGATGGTTACATCTAAACACACTGTAAGAGCACCCCTTTGCCTCCCTGTGTTAACAGAATCCTATATTCCTGAGATCATCATTCCGCTCATAACCCTTTAGAGCAAGGGTTGGCAAACATTTTCTGTAAAGAGACAGAAAGTAAGTATTTTCAGTTCAGCAGGTCAGATGGTCTCCGCGGCAACTACCGGACTCTGCTGTTGTAGCACAGGAGGAGCCATATAGAGCATGCGCATGCGCGGGCGGGGCTGCAAGCCAAGGAACCGGCCCTGCGCTGGATTTGCCCGAGGGCCACAGTCCACGACCCCTGCTCCGGACGGAAGGGTGCCCCAGCTCCCCCGTTCCTCCAGGTCGGAGCCAAGCGGCTGCGTCAGCTTCTCGACTCTACCTCACTCCCTCCACATCTCTCTGCCCCCTTCCCTGTCAACACTGTCGACGTCACTGCCCCCCTCAGCGCACTCTCGGAAGCTGCTCTCCCTCCGTCGCCGACGGCCCGCTCACAGCTGCTTCCTCTCCAAATTGACCCCTCCGTGGAGGGGGGCCCCGTCCTCGCCACTCTCTACCCCTTTCACTTGCGGCCACTCTGCTGGCTGCCCTCCTTCACCTCTATCTGCTTCTTCTAAGCATCCGTCACTGACCCCCAGCCCGCCCCCCGGAACCCACTAAATCTTGGCACTGCTCTGGGGCCCAACTGCTCCTGACCTCTGTCTCTCCAGCCCCAGGCCACCTGGGCCGCTTCCAAAGCTTCAGCGCCCACTCGCATGCCAAGGACCCCTCATGCTCCACCAACAGCCCTGCCCCTGCGCTTGAACTGCACAGCGTTCTCTCGCCTGCCGACCCCCTCCAGCCACAGGCTGGACAAACAGCTCAAACTCACAGCGCCTGAAAACCGAACTCAGTGGCCTCCCCCTGAAATCTGCCGCGTCCCTTTTCTCCCCCCTCGTCATCCAAGGCATCACCCTCTTCTGACTACAGCCAGGGCGTCATCCTGGCCCCACTATCCGCCTCCATCCTGGCAACGGCTCCCGTGAAGGATGCGGACCCCAAGCCTCTCTCCGTCGGCACTTCACTGCCCTCTGTCAGATCTTCTTCCTCTTTCTCCCGAGCTCATTTCCAAGCTTCCTGTTTCTCCCCTGGCAGTGCATCTCTCTTGTATCCTGCGGCCATGAAAAGGGAATCCAGGGCTTTCCCGGTGGCGCAGTGGTTGAGAATCCGCCTGCCATTGCAGGGAACACGGGTTCGAGCCCCGGTCCAGGAAGATCCCACATGCTGCAGAGCAGCTAAGCCCGTGCGCCACAACTACTGATCCTGCGCTCTAGAGCCCGCGAGCCACAACTACTGAGTCCACGTGCCACAACTACTGAAGCCTGCACGCCTAGAGCCCGTGCTCCGTAACAAGAGAAGCCACCGCGATGAAAAGCCAGCGCACCACAACGAAGAATAGCCCCCGCTCGCCGCAACTAGAGAAAGCCCACGCGCAGCAGTGAAGACCCAACACAGCCAAAAATAAACAGACAAATAAATAAGTAAATAGGAAATCCAGGGACTTCACTGTTGGTCCAGTGGTGGAGAGTCCACCTTACAATGCAGGGTCTGAAGATTCGATCCCTGGTCAGGAAACTAAGATCCCAAATGCCGCGGGGCAACTAAGCCCACGCACCACAACTACTGAGCTCGTGCGCCTCAACTAGAGAGCCCACGTGCCATAAACTACAGAGCCCACATGCTCTGGAGCCTGTGTGCCACAACTACAGACCACAACTACAGAGCCCACGCGCCCTGGAGCCTGTGCACCACAACTAGAGAGAGAAAACCCGCCCACCACAACTAGAGAGAAGCCCGCACCACAACGAAGAATAGCCCCCGCTCGCCGCAACTAGAGAAAGCCCACGCGCAGCAGTGAAGACCCAACACAGCCAAAAATAAACAGACAAATAAATAAGTAAATAGGAAATCCAGGGACTTCACTGTTGGTCCAGTGGTGGAGAGTCCACCTTACAATGCAGAGTCTGAAGATTCGATCCCTGGTCAGGAAACTAAGATCCCAAATGCCGCGGGGCAACTAAGCCCACGCACCACAACTACTGAGCTCGTGCGCCTCAACTAGAGAGCCCACGTGCCATAAACTACAGAGCCCACATGCTCTGGAGCCTGTGTGCCACAACTACAGACCACAACTACAGAGCCCACGCGCCCTGGAGCCTGTGCACCACAACTAGAGAGAGAAAACCCGCCCACCACAACTAGAGAGAAGCCCACGCGCCACAACGAAAAGATCCCGCATGCCTCAACGAAGATCCCGTGTGCTGCAGCTAAGACCCGCCGCAGCCAAAAATAAATAAATAAAATAAATAAATAAATAAAATAAATCTTAAAAAAAAAAAAGGAAATCTAAACTCCTCATGGTCTACTCAGTCGTTCCCAATGTGGCCCCATCGCCCACATGGCCAGACTCATCTCTAGTCCTCCCCTGCCGTGAATCTGCCACCAAACCTTAAGAGCTCCTTGAACTGCCTAAATGTGCCACGGTCTTTCATGCCTCTGTGACCTAAAAAAGAGCCACTCCTGATGAGAATCCTTTCCCCTTCCTCTGCCTGGCAAATTCTTAGTCATCCTTCAAGACCCCACTGAAATCTCACCCTCTCTAAAAACTCCCTCCCTATCTCTCCTAAATGATCCCACAGCACTTGATACATAACTTTACTGCAGCCCATAAAAATATATATTGATTGCCCGCTAGAGGCCAGGCACTGTAATATGTGCTTTCATACACACACAGCCCCATTTAATCTCTGGTATAATTAACTCCATCCTTACAGATGAGAAGATGGGGTCCAGAAATGGCACCCCAAAAGTCAGCCAGCCTAAAGGTGTCAAAGTCAGGATGTACCCAATCTGTCTGGCTCCAGAGCCCCCCTCTTTGCCCTCCACACCACACCTCTGTATGACACAGCCTTCCATCCAAAGCACCTGGTATTATAATTACCTGTCCACATCTCTGCCTCTCGCACTAGCCCTCCTCTTCTCTAGAACCTAGCTCAGCACACGACACATGAACCCAAGCTCTAGCTCAGTGACTGTCCAACGAAAGCACAGCCCAGCCCTCCGAAGGGGTTCCCCCTCAAAGTGTCCTTATGAACAGCACGTACCTTTCTGTGTCTGTCGGTGTCCCGGGACTTCTCTCTCAGCCAGTCGATGGTGTGGAAGTCCTCATACGTCCCCACATCAGGGAATGGCTCGTCAAGAAAATCCATCAGGTTTCCAGAGCCACTCATCGCTCCTGCATTGACCATGCTACTTACACCTGGGAGAGAAAACCTGTCATTAAAAACGTAAGCAGAACATCTGCACAGACCTGGCACAACGATCCACGCGCGCTATTTTCTTGCACAGGAAAGACATTGCAGCGTAGGCACCTCTGCTGTGATGAAAGATACATATAGTCTGTCTTAGTGAGCACAGGCTGCTGTAACAAAAATACCATAGACTGGGTGGCTTATCAACAACACATATTTATTTCTCACAGTTCTGGAGGCTGCAAAGTCCAAGATCAAGGCACTGAGAGATTCAGTGTCTGGTGAGAGCCCACTTCCTGGTTCACAGATGGCCATCTACTCACTGTGTCCTCATCTGGTGGAGCTCTCTGGGGTCTCTTTTATAAGGGCACTAATCCCATCCATGAGGGCTCAGCTTTCATGACCTCATCACCTCCCAAAGGCCCCTCCTCCCAATACCATCACATTGGGGATTAGGTTTCAACATATGAATTTTGGGGAGACACAAACGTTACTTTCTGTTTTTTAACTTTTTATTTTATATTGGAGTATAGTTGATGAACAATGTTGTGACAGTTTCAGGTGTACAGCAAAATGATTCAGTTATACATATACATGTATCTTTTTCCAATTCTTTTCCCATTTAGGTTGTTACAGGATATTGAGCAGAGTTCCCTGTGCTCTACAGTAGGTCCTTGTTGGTTACCTATTTTAAATATAGCAGGGTATACATGTCAATCCCCAACTCCCTAACTATCCCTTTCCTCCACCCTTCCCTTCAGTAACCATAAGTTCATTCTCTAAGTCTATGAGTCTGTTTCTGACAAATGTTACTTTCTTATTACTTGTGGTAGTTATGTGCTATAAAGTCACCATGGCCACCGAATTAGTGAGTACTAGATCACCGCCCCCAAGAGAAATACAGGGTTAGGTTCCTTCGAGCCTCTGGTCACAACATTTTCATCAACCAATCAATATACAACCTTGTTTTGTGTGTTTCTGTTTAAAGACACCTTATCAAATATATATCGTTGGTTCATCCACACTGAACTCACAGCCAACAGCACTGTCACTCACGTTGCAGGAAGCTTGTCTAACAAACATACTTTCTCCATAAGGCCCAGCACAGCCTTCTCGTGCTTAGAAACACTACGGGCACTCCCGCCCTGCATTTCAAGGCCAATGGAAACAGCAAAATTACCAATAAAAAAAGCACAAAAATGCGACAAATATGACACTAAAGAGACTGTGAAAAGAACACTTGTTTCTGGTCTGGGAACTGAAACAAGACGGCAGAGCACCAATTTCTCCAACCTCCGCTAGGATCGTGCATTCCTGGCAACTCAAACTTTTTGAGGCTCTGCACGTGCACTGAGCGAATGACCGGGCAAGGGCCCCATGTATTGCTCTGGATGTTACAAATACATTTGAGTGAGCAGGCAAATTCACAAATACGGAACCGCTCATAATGAGGGTCAGCTACATCCAATTCTGGAAAAACCTCACGTTCTGCGAAAGCAGGGCATCAACATGAGAGGCCTGGGGGAAACAGGGTTGAGACATACCACTCAAAACCAAATCACTGTAGTCAAACCAGTAACCAGTTCTCCTGGGAGATAAAGCGGACCACTGAGGCAGACAACCTCTGCGGTTGTCACTGCGGATATTCAAGATGTACAGCAACAGCAGAGTGAAAATGCTAAGACTTAACTCACTGGTGGGAGCCAAGGTGAGCCACAGAGGGAGTGGTCCTCTGCACCGGGGGTGGGGGGAATGCCACGGGGATGAGAAGGAGGCAGGACAACCTGCCACGTGAGCCATGCTATGGTCTGAACGTGTGTGTCCCCCCCACCCAAATTCATACATTGAAATCCTAACCCCCAAAGGATGGTATTAGAAGGTGGGGTCTTTGGGAGGTGACTGGGTCATAACGTACCTTCAAGAATGGGACTAGTGCCCTTATAAAAGAGGCCCCAGGGAGCTCCTTTGCCCCTTCCACCATGTAAGGACACAACAGGAAATCTGTGACTGGAAAAAGAACCATCACCTGACCGTGCTGGCACCCTGATCTCAGACTGCCAGCCTCCAGAACTGTGAGAAATAAATGTGTGTTGTTGATAAGCCCCCCAGTCTGTGGTGTTTTGTTATAGCAGCACGAACAGACTAAGACAGACCAAGAGCCATGCCAAGCTGGCAGCACACTGCCCCGGACAAGCAGCCCTGAGTGCAGGCCCTCACTTCTAATTTTCCTTAAAATACAGTCAAAAGGGTGCCTACTGCCAGGGCAGTAGCAAAGTGGAGGATTTCTTCCTTTCCTGCCTAAGATAACAATTCCACTCCTATTATTCTGCCTCCCCTTGTCTGGAAAACAATCTCAAATAAACCAAGACATCTTCCATGTTACACCACCATCAGAACCGGATTTACAGATCACAGAGGAAATAATTTGACACGGAGAAAACGCTTTGCAGCAGGACCAATGCTCACCACCAGTTAGCAAGAAAAATAATACACTCTTATAAAGACAAGAGGTTGGAATAAGCACTAAATCAAAATTTCTTTGGCAAAGAGCATGGAAATTTGAATTATAGGAAGGGAACCACAAAAGTGCCGGAATAAGATGGTTAAAGAAGTGAAGGGTAGTTATTAAAATATTTGAGCACAGGCTTCTCTCAATTGCTTTATGTATTTTTATATCTGGAGGACTCAACCACGACCTGACAAAACTGCATTTTGATCAAAATGAAAAGTCGCTACAGGCAAAGTGGAGTAATCACCTTACAAGCAATAAAATGGCGATAGTTACTGATTTATTGACTGTCTGTGCAACTTTGCTACTTTAAAACTTTAAAAGTTTGAAGTCTGAGCCATGCCAAGCTGAAAACTTTACCCACTGATGAATGCCCAGGGAAGAATCATATTGCAGAAGTCAGTAGCAACCAATAATAAAAGGGAAGGAATAAAATCAGAAAGCAAAGATTTCGTTTTCATTTCTAGAAACACAAGATGGTAATAGCCTTGTATTATATGCGGTAAAGAAAATCTCTGATGGGAAAAAGAAGATGGCAGGCTGCTGACCCACAATGGGTAGCCCGCGTAAGAAAAACCAAGCCAGCAGATCGAAGAATTGCAGAGACTTGGACATTCTATTAAAAAGAAGTTCATGTTACCTGAAATTTAACCAAATCTCTAGTCAAGCAACAACTCTAGGCAATAATGATTGAAACAAAAAGTCACTCTGGAGAACAAATGTATCTTTAAACTTTGATGGAGCATGTCATGGTCCTGACAATCAGATGCATAATTGGTAAAGGAAAATAAACATGATCTAATCCGTAGATCTAATTGCAGGCTTTCCTTGGGGGCCCAGAAGGAGGTGGTGACTTCGCTTCTGAAGCTCGGGTTAAGACAGACAGGAGGACCAGAAGCATAAGAAGAGGGCATCCAGGTCAGAAATAATGGAAAGAGGGAATTCCCTGGTGGTCCAGTGGTTAGGACTCTGCACTTTCACTGCTGAGGGCAGGGGTTCGAACCCTGGTCAAGCAAGTAGGATCCCACAAGCTGTGCAGCGTGGCCAAAAAATTTAAGAAAATAAAAGAAAAATGGAAAGAATTCTATCTGGGATCCACTGGGAGATACAGATGGATAAGAAATGAGAATCCAGCCAAACACAGGAACAAAAAGGAATGAACTCCAAGGACTTGATGAGAAATAAACTTAACCTGTGTTAAGTTCAATATGGCACCCAAAGGGATGCAAATACTGCTGACCCTTGAACAACACAGGTTTTAACTGGGTGGGTCCACTTACACGTGGGTTTTTCTCAATAAATATCATACCTGTATTTTCGTTTTACAGATCTTTACCTATGTGAGGGGAAAAGTTTGTGTTCGATTAGGGAGCCCAATATGGAGAATCACAAGAACTAGGGTTTGAGTCCTGATTCTATCCAGACTGTTTCAGCTTCCTGCCCTTGGATGAGTCATTTATCAATTCCTTTGTTTTTGAGGCAGTGAGAGCAGGATGCAGATTTTCGACTGAGCTGGGGGTCAGTGTCCCTAACTCCCACGTTGTGCAAGGGTCAACTCTAGTCATCTGCACCTTAGAGGGGAGCCCTTGCTCTTCTCACCTGGTTTTATTTCTTCTCTGCAATAAGAGCACTTCTGCTGGCAGGTGACACCTCTGCTTATGATTTCAGGAAGGACAGCATCCTAGATCCTGCATCTGAGATTCCTACTTGGCCTGGATCGTCGAGGTCAGAGCACAGCAAACTGCAGCTTGTGGGCTAAATCCGGCCTGCTGCCCGGCTCTGTAAATACGTTCTAGAGGAACACAGCCATGCCCGCTCATTTACGTATTGTCTATGGCTGCTTTCACATCGCAATGGCACAGATGAGTAGTTATGACAAAGGCCAAATGGCCCCAAACGCCTCAAATGTTTACTATTTGGCCATTTACAGAAAACGTTTGCTGACTCCCGATCTACACGGCGGACTGAACACAGAAACAGCTCAGATTCTCTACCTGTCCCTGCATCTACAGCATTTTCAGTGGGACCTTGCGGCTCCTCTCCAGCAAGAGGTACAATCTGCTTCTCCAGCTCTTGAATCAGGGCTGGCCTTGGGACATGCAGTGGAAGTGACAGCATGCATGTACTGCGTCTAGACTCCAAAGGTGACGTGGCCTCTGCTTTCTTCCTTGGCCTTCTGCCACGAGCAGAAGCCTAGACTAGGTGCTGGAAGATGAGCGACCACATGGAGTCAAGGTGGGTCATCTCAACTGAGGCCGTCCTAGGTCATCCAGGCTCACCAAGCACAGATTCATGAGTGAGCCCAGCCAAGAGCAGCTGGGCTTGACCCAATCAAACCACCCAGCTGACCTGCAGACCATGAGAGAAATGAATGGTTATTGTTTGAAGCCACCGGGTTTTTTTGAAAGGGTTGTCATGGGGCAGCATCATAACAATGTTTAACAAGCATGATTTACGTGGGCTCCGAGAGAGAGGGGAAATGAAGATGGCTAAGTTAGTTGCAAGGGAGGACAATCTAACTTAGTTGCAGCAACAGAGACAGGATGGAATCGAACTTCACGCTGGAGGTGTCCATCCAGAAAAAAGAGCATCTCTCTTACACAACCATATTTACCTACGCAGGTACTCTGGAAGACACAAAGGACACCTAGGTCTTTTATCCAATCCTTAAAGGCAAGAAAGGATCTATAGAGTATGAGGGTAGCTGTGGGCTTTTCATATTCAACAAGCTAGCCTAGCTTGTTAAATGTCTTTAATCACAAAAGGGTGTTGAATTTTGTCAAATGTTTTTTCTGCATCTATTGAGATGACTATGTAATTTTTATTCTTCATTCTGTTAATGTGGTGTATCACATGGCTTGATTTTCAGATATTGAACCATCATGGCACCTAGTGATAAATCCCATTTGGTCATGGTGTATGATCCTTTTAATATGCTGTTGAATTCAGTTTGTAGTATTTTGTTGCGGATTTGTGCATCTATACTCATCAGGGATACTGGTCTCCAATTTTCTTTTCTTGTAGTGTCTTTTTCTGGCTTTGGTATCAAGGTAATGCTGGCCTCATAAAAGAGTTTGGAAGTGTTCCCTCTTCTTCAATTTCTTTTGGAAGAGTTTGAAAAGAAACTGAATTAATTCTTCTTTAAAAATTTGATAGAATTCACCAATGAAACCATCTGGTCCTGGGCTTTTCTATTGGGAGGTTTTTGATCACAAAGTCCACCTCTTTACTAGTTACCGGTCTGTTCACATTTTCTATTCTTCATTATTCAGTCTTGGCAAGATGTAGATTTCTAGGCATTTATCATTTTTTTCTAGATTATCCAGTTTCCTGGCGTATAATTGCTTATAGTCGTCTCTATAACCCTTTTTATTTTTGTGGCATCAGTTGCAATGTCTCCTCCTTCATTGCTGATTTTATTTATCTGAGTCTTCTCCCTTTTTTTCTTAGTCTAGCTAAAGCTTTGTCAATTTTGTTGACCTTTAACAAAAAGATGGCGCTATTTAACAAAATATTGATATTAACACCAACTCTTAGTCTCAATGATTTCTCAACTGCTTTTCTATTCTGTATTTCATTTATTTCCCCTAATCACTATTATGTCCTTCCTTCTGCTAACTTTGGGCTTAGTTTGTTCTTTTTTTGGTCATTGAGGTGTAAAGTCAGGTTGTTTATTTAGAATCTTCTTTTTAAATGTAGGTGTTTATCACTATAAACTTCCCTCTTAATACTGCTTTTGCTGCATCCCATAAGTTTTGGTACGTTGTGTTTTTGTTTCCATTTGTCTCAAGATATTTTCTAATTTTCCTTTTGATTTCTTCTATGACCCACTGGTTGTTCAAGACTGCATTGTTTCATTTCCATATGTTTGTGAACTTTCCTATTTTCCTTCCATTGATTTATAGTTTCATTCCATTGTGATCAGAGAGCATACCTGGTATAGTTTCAATCTTCTTAAATTTGTTGAGACTTACTCTGTGGCATAACATGAGGTCTATCCTGGAGAATGTTGTGTGTGCTTGAGAAGAATGTGTATTCTGCTACTATTGGGTGGAACATTCGACAAATGTCTGTTAGGTCCACTTGGTCCATACCATTGTTCAAGTCCTCTGTTTCCTCTGGCCATCTTGCTCCTCTTTTGGTTGCCATTTGCATGGAATATCTTCTTCTATCCTTTCACTTTCAGCTTCTATTTGTCCTTAAGTCTAAAGTGAGTCTCTTACAGCCTGCATAGAGTTGGATCTTGGTTTTTTTTTAATCCATTCAGCCACTTGAAGTCTTTCAATTAGGGAGTTTAATCCATTTACATTTAAAATAATTATTGATAAAGAAGATCTTACTACTGCCATTTTGTTCATTGTTTTCTGCCTGTCTTGTAGCTCTTCTGTCCCTCTTTTCCTTTCTTGCTGTCTTCCTTTGTGTTTCATTTGATTGTTTTCTTTGGTAGGAACATGCTTTGATTCCTTTTCATTTTCTTTTGTGTATCTTCTATAAGTATTTTCTAGTGGTTACCATGGGGCTTACATAAAACATAGTGATACAAATTTATCTTAAGTTGATAACAACTTACTTTAATCACATACTGAAACTCTACACTTTTACCTCTCCCTCCATACACATTTTATACTATTGACGTCATGAGTTACATATTTTTATATTGTGCATCTGTTAACGTATTTTATAGGTATAGTTCTTTTTCATACTCTTTTTTAAACTTCTATACCAGAATTCACTGATTTACACACCTCCACTGCAGCATTACAGTATTCTGTATTTGTCCATATGATTACCAGCGAGCTTTAGACTTTCAAATGTTTTTGTGTTGCCCTGAGGTAGGGCTCTGAAAGGTTGAGATGTTGGAGACACGTTCTACTCTCTCTTTCCCCAGGAGGAGAAATTGCAGGCAGTCTCTCAGTGCTGAGCTGTGCCATCTCGCAGGAGGGGCCGACACAGGTAAAGTGAAATCACTCCTCTTATCTGTTTCAAAGCAACTGTTTTTGGCTTTGTGCTCTTCTGGGGTCCTGCAACCTCCTGACCGGAATCTGGAATTCTCATAAAGGTCTCTATATCATTGTTATTGGTGTTTCTGTGAGGGAACAATGGCCACGGCTTTCTATCTTACCATTTTGCTGATGTCACTCTGCCCCAAAGCATTATCAGAACTCCTAATTACATTGTGGCTGGAATATCTTCCCACTCCACCATGACCCTCTGCAGTGACGAACAATGACTTACTTATATTTGCACTCCCGTCACTGTCTCTGGCATGTGGTCAATGTTCACTAAAGTGTTTTGAGTTCATTTAAGTGTGTGGTTATCTCTGAACCACTGGGGTAACAAAGGCAAGGCCCCATTACAGAATTTTTTCAGGTTCCATCTATGCACCTACCAAAAATGTCTAAGTCCCAGTTTTATCATAAAGAGGATAAATAGACTCAAAAATAAATATGTGAGCAGATGAGACAGCCTAGAAAAAAAAAAAAAGAGTACAAAGAGAATTAGCTTGTCAGTCTGACTCCTGCACAGTCTCATGAGTCCAGACCAGTCTCTTCTACACTGACATCCTCAGGATGATTTGGGGGACATGTGGCCCTCAGAAAAGGATGGCAGGAGCCACCAAGAACACCCACAAGCAGTCCCTGGCTCTGTGCCATGGCTTCCAGGAGCACTTCAGGTACAGAGAACAGAGAGCACCTTTCCCAAAAATTCTAGTCCACGCCTCATTCTGAGTTAATAAATCAGCATTCAAGTTAACAACAAAGTTTCTTTTAACAGCTTGTGGTTTGTCCATCCTCTTAAATCTGATTGGTTCTGCTTCCCGGGAAAAACCAGACTTCTGTGCTAAGGTCCAGGCCATGTGCAGGAGTAATGGTCCCAACTTATGTCGGCCATGGGGTTCTATCCAAGCCTTAAACTCTCTGTGCCTCAATTTCCTCATCTGTAAAATGGGTACAGTAATAGTTCATATCCCTCCTGGGCTCATCAGGCATCTTTTCCAACCACAATGCTATGAGATTAGAAATCAATTACAGGAAAAACACTGTAAAAACACAAACATGTGGAGGCTAAACACTATGCTACTAAATAACCAAGAGATCACTGAAGAAATCAAAGAAGAAATTTAAAAATACACAGAAACAAATGACAATGAAAACACAACAACTCAAAACCTATGGGACGCAGCAAAAGCAGTTCTAAGAAGGAAGTTTATAGCAATTCAATCTCACCTCAAGAAACAAGAAAAATCTCAAATAAACAATCTAACTGTAAACCTAAAGCAACTAGAGAAAGAAGAACAAAAAAAACCCCCAACGTTAGAAGAAAAAAAATCATAAAGATCAGAGAAGAAATAAATGAAACAGAAAAGAAGAACACAATAGCAAAGATCAATAAAACTAAAAGTTGGTTCTTTGAGAAGATAAACAAAATTGATAAACCTTTAGCCAGACTCTAAGAAAAAAAGGGAGGATTTAAATCAATAAAATTATAAAGAAAAAGGAGAAATTACAACTGACACCGCAGAAATACAAAGGATCCTAAGAGACTACTACAAGCAACTCTATGCCAATAAAATGGACAACCTGGAAGAAATGGACAAATTCTTAGAAAGACACAACTTTCCAACACTGAGCTAGGAAGAATTAGAAAATGTAAACAGACTAATCACAAGTAATGAAATTGAAACTGTAATTAAAAATCTTCCAGCAAACAGAAGTCCAGGACCAGATGGCTTCACAGGCGAATTCTACCAAACATTTAGAGAACAGCCAACACCTATCCTTCTCAAACTCCCCCAAAACACTGCAGAGCGAGGAACACTCCCAAACTTGTTCTATGAGGCCACCATCACCCTGATACCAAGACCAAAGATATCACAAAAAAAGAAAATTACAGACCAATATCATTGATGACCACAGACACAAAAAAACCTCAACCAAATTCTAGCAAACAGAATCCAACAACACATTAAAGGATCATACACCATGATCAAGTGGGAGTTATCCCAGGGATGCAAGGATTCTTCAACATATGCAAATAAATCAATGTGATATACCACATTAACAAACTGAAGAATAAAAACCATGTGATCATCTCAATAGATGCAGAAAGAGCTTGTGACAAAATTCAACACCCCTTTATGATAAAAACTCTCCAGAAAGTGGGCAAAGAGGGAACCCACCTCAACATAATAAAGGCCATATACGACAAACCCACAGCAAACAGGAAAAGACCTGTACTCAGAAAACTATAAAAAACACAGGTGAAAGAAATCAAAGATGACACAAACAGATGGAAAGATATACCATGTTCTTGGATTGGAAGAATCAACGTTGTGAAAATGACTATACTACCCAAAGCAATCTACAGATTCAATGCAATCCCTATAAAATTACCGATGGCATTTTTCACAGAAATAGAACAAAACATTTTACAACTTGTATGGAAACAGAAAAGACCCCAAATAGCCAAAGCAATCTTGAGAAAGAAAAATGGAGCTGGAGGAATCAGGCTCCCTGACTTCAGACTATACTACAAAGCTACAGTAATCAAGACAGTATGGTACTGGCACAAACACAGAAATATAGATCAATGGTACAGGATAGAAAGCCCACGATCAACCCATGCACCTCTGGTCAAAAAATCTATGACAAAGGAGGCAAGAATATACAATGGAGAAAAGGCAGTCCCTTCATTAAGTGGTGCTGGGAAAACTGGACAGCTACATGTAAAAGAATGAAATTAGAACACTCCCTAACACCATACATAAAAATAAACTCAAAATGGATTAAAGACCTAAATGTAAGACCAGGCACTATAAAACTCTTAGAGGAAAACACAGGCAGAA
This sequence comes from Physeter macrocephalus, assembly GCF_002837175.3. Lineage (NCBI taxonomy): Eukaryota > Metazoa > Chordata > Mammalia > Artiodactyla > Physeteridae > Physeter > Physeter macrocephalus. The sequence goes on along the minus strand of NC_041220.1, from coordinate 153,499,600 downwards.
CACTCTATGACATAAATCACAGCAAGATCCTTTTTGACCCATCTCCTAGAGAAATGGAAATAAAAACAAAAATAAACAAATGGGACCTAATGAAACTTAAAAGCTTTTGCACAGCAAAGGATACCATAAACAAGACCAAAAGACAACCCTCAGAATGGGAGAAAATAGTTGCAAATGAAGCAACCGACAAAGGATTAATCTCCAAAATT
>NC_041220.1:153486133-153498455 GCF_002837175.3 Physeter macrocephalus | reverse complement strand
GGTCATTTGTAGAGATGTGGATGGACCTAGAGCCTGTCATACAGAGTGAAGTAAGTCAGAAAGAGAAAGACAAATATCGTATATTAATGCATACATGTGGAATCTAGAAAAATGGTACAGATGAACCTATTTGCAGGGCAGGAATAGAAACACAGACATAGAGAATGGACATGTGGACGTGGGTGGGGTAAGGGGAGGGTGGGACGAATTGGGAGATTAGGATGGACAAATATACACTACCACGTGTAAAACAGAGAGCTAGGGGGAACCTGCTGTATACCACAGGGAGGTCAGCTCAGTGCTCTGTGACGACCTAGATGGGCGAGATTGGGGTGGGGGACAGGGAGGGAGGTCCAAGAGGGAGGGGATATATGTATACGTATAGCTGATTCACTTTGTTGTACAGCAGAAACGAACACAACACTGTAAAGCAACTATACTCCAATAAAAAGAAAATAATAATAATGTTTAAAAAAAACCCTTAAAAAGAAAAAAAAAAAAAAACCTTAAGTGTTTCAGGAAAACACATTTTCCTTACCACCCTGCATGTTCCCTCATTCCCAAAGTGTATCTAATCAGTCCTTTGATGTCTGTAGCTCACAGAAGGGACCTGCTGGATTCCAGTTCTCCTCAGGGAGATTAAGCAAGTCAAACTGAACTTTTGGGGGACCTGCTGCGATTTCTGTTTACCAAGAACTCATGAGGCCATTAAAACATGAATCTATGCCTGGCATTTTAAATATCTTCTCCTGAAAACTCCTCAAAGTGTTTACATTTAGTAGAGACTATTTTCTTTCAAACGAAATACATCTACTCAAAGTGAAAAGACCACTAACCGAGAAATTTGCGTGAATCCCATCTGGCTGTGTGACCTCCGCTGACCCCCGCTGACCCTCACCACCCTCCTCTCAAAAACTACAGTCCTGGGCTGGACTGTTTCTCAGGTGCTTTCCACCCAGAGCAGATGACACAGAGACTGAAACTTAGTACCAGCCCCTTCCACACGCTCGGGGACAAGCAAACAATCTTTACTTCATCAAAACTTTTTGTCTCTGCACAGATATTGGTTAAGCCTAGGGAACTTTCCAGAAATTTCAGAGCTGTCTTCACTGCCAGCTGTTTCTATCAGTCATTACAGAGCAGAAAATCATCTGAAAAAAGAACATACTCTTCACTGTTGGCAAAATTGAGATCATCTGAGTGATAATCTCACATCCTCAAAAGCTACAGTGATATCTGTGAGCATTATTGCCCTTAACAGTTAGAAATGGGAACCCAAAAGTGTAACTCAGAAAAGATTATTAAAAACATAGAAAAAGCAAGCCCCAGGTAAGCAGCGGGAACTTGTAACCAGCAAGAAGCCAAGAGTCCAGGCTCCTGTCCTTGATGGAAACGCATGTGCACCAGTAGCTGCTAGGAAGATGCTTGCTCCTCTCCAATCAAGCCAGAGGGAAACAGAGACCAGGGAAGTCGGGGCTGGTCTGGGCATAATCACAGGGCAAGTCCAGGAAGTGAGTTATCTACAATCTTCCAACTTGCCCTGTTTTTTGTGCAACTGCTATTTTAGTAAACAGAAGTAGCAAATCAAATGTCCTCATTTTACCTACATTCTGGAAACTGCTCTGCATTACTCATCTGGCCTGGATCTGGGGGCAGGTCTGGATTACCTGGTGGAAAAGTCAGGCCTTCCCCCTGTCAACCTTCAAGTCACCTGTGCTTGGAAGGGCAGCACGAAAGAGCAGGCGAGGTGGCTGTCATCTTGGGACCTTTTCCTTCTGGCTACAGAGGTGCACTATCTAATTCCAGAACGTTTTCATCCTCTACAAGTAACCCCATGCCCACAGCAGTCCCTCTCCTGGCCCAGCCCCTCATAACCACTCATCTACTTTCCTTCTCTACAGATTTGCCTCTTCTGGACACGTCACAGAAATGGCATCATATCATATGCGGCCCTTTGTGTCTGGCTTCTTTCTCTTATTATAATGTTTTCAAGGTTTGTCCATGTTGGAGCATCAGTGCTTCACTCCTTTTTATGGGTGAAGAATACTCCGTTGTGTGGATATACCACATTGTGTTCGTCCATTCATCAGCTAATGGACATCTGGGCTGTTTCCACTTTGGGGCTATTGTGACTAATGCTGCTACGATCATTCCAGTCTTCACCTAGACATGTATTTTCAGTTCTCTTGGGTAGACACCTAGGAATAGAATTACTGGGTCATATGGTAAGTCTACGTTTACCTTTTGAGGAGCTGCCAGACTGAAATCACTTTTCTTAAGTAAGCTTTTTATTGAAATAAACATCTATCCATAAAAAGGCAAAAGTCCTAAGTGTACACCTCCACAAATTTTCACAAAGTGAGCTCACACACATAACCAGCACCCAGATCAAGAAGAGAACGTGACCAGCCCCCAGAAGCTCCCTCATGGCCCCTTCCAGGCCCTACCCCACCCCTAAAGGTAATCACTACCCTCACACCACAGATTAATTTGGCCTGTTTTTGAACTTTACATAAATGGGATCTTTCGTTTCCAGCTTCTTCTGTTCTATATTGTGTTGTAAGATCTACCCATGGTGTTGAGTTTATCTAATTATCGTTCGTTCATTCTCTATGCTCTACAACAGTGAACTTTTTCTGTTAAGGGCCAGAGAGTAAATATCTGTAGCTTTGTGGGCCACGTGGCCTCTGTCGGGACTACTCAACTCTGCCACTGTCACATAAAAGCAGCCAGAGACAATACACAAATTAATGGCTGGGGCTATGTGGCAATGAAACTCGATTTATCGACAATGAAGTCTGAATTTCATATAATCTTCACCTGTCACAAAATATTATTCTTCCTTCAGTTTCTTCTTTCCATCATTAAAAAATATAAAAAACATTCTTAGCTCATTTTGGCTCGGGCAGTGAGCTGGATTTGGCCCACGGGATGATGTTCTTTGCTTCTTCCTGTTCTATAGTATTCAATGGTGGAAACAGAGCCCAATGAGTTTATCCATTCTACCGCGGATGGACATTTGGCTGGTTTCCCACTTGGAGCCATGACACTACTAGCTAATCCCCAGATGACTTGGGCAGATAGAACGGAAAGTCATCACTCAGATTAAAATATTAAAAGTCTCGGAATTCCCCGGTGGTCCAGTGGTTAGGACTCTGCGCTTTCACTGCCGAGGGCCCGGGTTCCATCCCTGGTCGGGGAACTAAGATCTCACAAGCTGCACAGTGCAGCCAAAAAAAAAAAAAAAAAAAATCGAAAGTCTCCAATCAGCAAGGAAGGCTGGTCACCCCAAGGGTGAGTTCCAGCAGGTTCCTCTGGCAGCGTGGTCGTGGTAGAAACTGCCACCAAAACCTCATCCCGGCCCCGTGAGCCTTTCCAGCAAGCTGGCCTTGCCGTCTTTCTCCTCCCTGTGCTCTCGCAGTAACTTAACTGCCATTCAGGGCTTGGCAAATGTTTCCTACAAAAGGCCAGATGGGAAACATTTTCAGCTCAGGGGCCATGCAGTCTCGGTCACAATTCGTCCAGGCAGCCCTTCGGTCGTTGAAGCGCAGAGCAGCCCAGACAGAGCAGAAAGAAGACATGTGCCTGTGTGCCCTGACGTGCGACCTACAGAAACAGGCCGCGCTCGGGGGCTGCTGGGCGCTACTTGACACAAGCAGTCACGGGGCATCTGCCACCTGGCAGGCCCTTGTGCATGGTGCCAGAGCCACCGGCAGGCCTTCAAGCCTCACCTACCAACGGAAGCAGCAGAGCAAGCATCACCATCCACTGGGAATGTACAAAGATGAAGAGGCATGGCCGTCCTGCACAGGACTCTGGAAGGGAAGGATGGGACCCTGGAAATGCAACCACAGGATCTCCCGAGTGACGTTTCAACCTGGAAGCTTCAAGGGAATAAAAGGTAGCTCTTAACACACACACATACACATCAAGGTTTCTATGATATCCTACCATCGGAAAAGTTTCTCCAACAAATTAGCTATCCTAATGCTTCAAGACACCAGATGCCCCTGGCTTGTGAATACAAATATGGTCATAGCATCACTTTGACAAAGTGCTCAAGGCCATCAGGGCTAGAGGTCACACATACTCACAAGACACCGTGAAAGGAGTAGGACACAAGGAGGAGAGGATCCGAGAACACTGACTTCAGAGCCAGGCCTTAGATGACAACTAAAAAAATATATATGGAAAAAAGCTTCATGTCTTACAGATTTTCCAGAAGCTCCAACAACCAATCACAAGTCAGTTTTCTTGCAACCTGCATGGATTACAGCAGGCACTAAACTCAGGGCTGATGTCTGCTGGCCGCCAGCTCCTTGGTGCTGGCCGCTCCTCTGAAGGCCACCAGCCTGGGCGTCCCTGGGCTCAGAGGGGGTGTCGTTGTACCACGGGGCCACCAGAGGGTGCTGTGTGAGCAGCCCTGCTGCCTGGGGCAGCTGAGTCCACTGGGCGGGGCCTGCTTCCTTTCCATCTGCTCCAACCAGTACCCTGCCCTGCCTCACCTGCCATCCTTCCCTCAGCCTCCTTTAGCCCCGACTCCTGCCTCAGGTCACAGGAACTCCTGTCTCCACAGCCCATGGCTTGGGCTCTGTGCCCTGAGCAACTCAAGGCCAATTCCCGCTCCGACCCATGGCCGCTCCTCTGTCACCTTCAGTGGCTTCTCGGCTTCTACACACCCTCTGACTCCAGTGCTTCCCAAAGTGTGCTTGCAATGGGTGGGTCTCACACAGCCTGCTGACCGAAGAGTCGAGACGCGTCAGAATCCACACTGTGTGATTCCATCTACGTGGCATCCTATAAATTATACGTTAGGTGGTGACATGGAGGCTTCGTGTACAATCCATTAAGCCACACAGTTAGGTATTATGCACTTTGGGGCATTTGCTATACTTTGCAATTTGAAGAAGTGTTTGAAAATGTGGGCTGCCCATCAGGAAATGCAACTTCTTAGGCACAATTCTCACTTGTGGCTTTTACCCAGCACATCTGTTCCTTCTTTCGGCGATAGTAGTGTCATTTTTCTTTGGAGCACAAGCCCTTCCCCACTCTCCACGGTCCTGCAGGTTTGGGTAGACGGGGACTATGATGGGAAGGAAAGCTCCAGTTCGATGGGCAGGGACTTCGGGGCTGTCTAAAAATGCTCGCTTTCTTTTGAGATGCACAAGTATTTGGAGAAGAAAAGGATGCTCCGAAAGAGCCCTCTGACAAGCCCGTGGAGGGAGGCCTGGAGGGGGAAGAAACTGAAGGGGGCATGGGGGGCTTAGGACACCTAGGCCCTGCAGGCCAATGTGGGCGCCTCGCCAGCCCCGCCGAGCCTGGGCTGCTCACCTCTAAAAGGGCTGAGCGCCCTCCGAGGTGGCCTGGAAACGGGCAGAGAAACGCCGGCACCTGGCATTTGCTAGATGAGCTGGTTACTGACTAGATGGCAGTGCAGCTGAGCATGTAGCTCCGCACAGGGGTGCAAGAGCAGACCATTCTCGCCCCCCAGAACTGTCCCTCCCCTCCATTTGGTACCAAAGCTTCCCCTCCCCACCGTGGGCACGTGACCAAGGCTAGCCAGTGACAGTCTCCAACCACCAGGCACAGCGACTGGCTGTGGGGCGAGCAGGGGACCCATGCAGTGCCACATGCGGATGACAGAGAAAAGGAGGACCCTCTTTCCAGGGGAGTGGCTACCCTGGGAGCCACCACCTCTACGGCAGGTCTACAGCAGGGGAATGAGACCGGGTAACACAGACCAAAGATGGACTGACCAGTGGCTCCCAACAGGCAATTCTGCCCCCAGGGGCCACTGGGCACATTTTGTCACATCTGACAGGGGTGCTGCTGGCATCTAGTGGGTGGAGGCCAGGGATGCTGCTCAGCTTCCTACAGTGCCCAGGACGGGCCCAAGTGCCGGCAGCACTGAGGTGGAGAAATTCTGCCCTAATCCAAGACGGGACCAAACGAGCCTTTTGGGCACTTCCCTGCAGGGGTTATATTTGGGAGCCCCAGAGTCAACTGGTGACCTTTGAACCATGTGGATTCACAGGTCATTTCTCCCCAAAGTGGCCTTCCACTACAGGCAAGCTGTGCTTGAAGCAGTGGCACCCACCAGGGCCAACCGTGTCCCTAAGCAGCCACTTGGCAGTGCCTGGAGACATTCTCGGCTGTCACAATTGCGGGGGAGGCCGGGGAGTGCTCCTGGCATCAAGTAGGTACAGGCCGGGGATGCTGTTAAACAACCTAAACGCGCAGGACGGCCGAACAGCAAAGAACGGCCCGCGTCAATGTCAAGAGCGACAGCCTAGAAACTGAACAAATAAGCAAGGGCCTTCCAGTTCCTGAGGCCCGGTTCCCTGGCTCCTGCCAACACCACCGGTTCTCCCCGCCCTGAGGGCGAGAGCAGCACCCCTCCCACCAGTTCTCCCCGCCCTGATGCCCTGAGGCGAGAGCAGCGCCCCTCGCCCCTCGCCCCTCCCACCAGTTCTCCCCGCCCTGAAGCCCTGACAGCGAGAGCAGCGTCCCTGGCCCCTCCCACCAGTTCTCCCCGCCCTGACAGCGAGAGCAGCGAGAGCAGCGCAGCGCGCTGTTCCCACCAGTTCTCCCCGCCCTGACGCCCTGAGGCGAGAGCAGCGCCCCTCGCCCCTCCCACCAGTTCTCCCCGCCCTGACGCCCTGACGGCAAGAGCAGCGTCCCTCCCACCAGTTCTCCCCGCCCTGACAGCGAGAGCAGCGAGAGCAGCGCAGCGCGCTGTTCCCACCAGTTCTCCCCGCCCTGACGCCCTGAGGCGAGAGCAGCGCCCCTCGCCCCTCCCACCAGTTCTCCCCGCCCTGACGCCCTGACGGCAAGAGCAGCAGCGATGTTCCCACCAGTTCTCCCCGCCCTGACGCCCTGAGGCGAGAGCAGCTGCCCTCGCCCCTCCCACCAGTTCTCCCCGCCCTGACAGCGAGAGCAGCAGCGATGTTCCCACCAGTTCTCCCCGCCCTGACGCCCTGAGGCGAGAGCAGCGCCCCTCGCCCCTCCCACCAGTTCTCCCCGCCCTGACGCCCTGACGGCAAGAGCAGCGTCCCTCCCACCAGTTCTCCCCGTCCTGACGCCCTGAGGCGAGAGCAGCGCCCCTCGCCCCTCCCACCAGTTCTCCCCGCCCTGACAGCGAGAGCAGCGCCCCTCCCACCAGTTCTCCCCGCCCTGAGGGCGAGCAGCGCCTCTCCCACCTTCCCGCACATTTGGAGCACTGGGCAGCTGGCTAAAATGCGGATTCTGATCCAGCATGGCCAGGGTAGGGCCTGAGACTCTGCATTTCTCACAAGCTGTTGCTGCCGGTCTGCAGACCACACTTTGAATATAGAAAAGGGACCGGGCTGAAGTCAGAAACCCAGGGAGGAGGGAGGGGTGAATTGGGAGATCGGCACTGACATCTACACACACTACTAGATATAAAGCAGATAGCTAGTTCAGAACCTGCTGTACAGCACAGGGAACTCTACTCAGTGCTCTCTAATGGCCTATATGGGAAAAGAATCTCAAAAGAAGAAACCCGGGGAGCCAGGCAGGACTGGGGGCCAGAGACAGAATCACGGCCCAAGCAGATTAAGAAGCCGTGGTCAGGGGCTTCCCTGGGGGCTCAGTGGTTAAGAACCCGCCTACCAATGCAGGGGACACAGGTTTGAGCCCTGGTCCGGGAAAATCCCACATGCTTCGCAGCAACTAAGCCCTTTCACCACAACTACTGAGCCTGCGCTCTAGAGCCCGCGAGCCACAACTACTGAGCCCACGTGCCACAACTACTGAAACCCGCGTGCCTAGAGCCCGTGCTCCGCAACAAGAGAAGCCACCGCAATGAGATGCCTGCGCACCGCAATGAAGAGTAGCCCCTGCTCGCCACAACTGGAGAAAGCCCGCGCGCAGCAATGAAGACCCAACGCGGCCTAATTAATTAATTAAAATTTTTAAATTAATTAAATTATTTAAAAAAGAAGCTGTGATCAGAGGCAGGCAGGAGGGCAGGTGTCTTGGGGGCTGAGAAAGGAGAGCTCTGCGGAGGCGCGGTGAGCAGGTCCCAGGCAGGTCCCAGCCCTGGCTGCACAGCCCAATCACCTGGGGCCTTTCACAAAGGCCCCCCACCCCAGGTCCAGCCCGGAGTAGTTAAATCCGGGTCTGGGGGCCCAGGCATCAGCATTTCTAAAGCTCCCCAGGTGCTTCCAAAGTGCAGCCTCTCAGGTGAGACCCTGAACCAGGCTGGGATGAGCCCATGAATCCCCTGGGGTCTTATTAAAATGCAGATTGTGATCTTGGAGAGGGGAGGTGGGGAAGAGGGCAGTCTTGGAGCTCCTGCCTTTGAAGAGTGTCACACCTCTACTCGAGGGCTGCCTTACCACGATCATCGTCATGAACTTGTGATCCAGTGTAAACCCTCTCCCCCCAGCCCCTCCTCCTAGGGCAGCCAGGCCAACTCCTCACCCACTCAGTTCTCTGACGGAGGAGGAAATCAGGACCTTAAAATGAATGAGGGGACGCTGGCCTGCCTTTATTCATGCCCTGGATCTCTGTGAACACAACACCATGACACGCTTCAAAAACGCAGTCCAATACAAATTCACAGCTAGCTTCAAATTACACAACAGACATGGGTCTCCCAATGTGCTCATGTGAATAAAGAAAAACAAATTTTTTGGCCATGCATGTTTGAGGCTATAGCAAACATTTGTTAAACATACCAGTACCTTCTGCCCCCACAATGCTCGCTCACACACACACACACACACACACACACACACACACACTAAGGGACTTACGGGACTCCATCAAGTGAACAAATATATGCATATGGGAGGCTCAGAAGAAGAGAAAGAAACAGGCAGACACAGGGAGGAGGTGCCCATCCATGCCCCACCCATATCCCTCAGAACCTTCCAGTGAGCTCCAGCTGATTCCCAACTGTATCTGTGCCTGAGGTCGCTGCCGCAGGCCCCGTGGAAGGTGGCTCTGCTGGTGTGGCACGCCTGAAGAGCATTATTGGGAGAGTTATTAACCGATGACTCTCAGGAACTGGCGCCTAAATACTCGCACTCCCTCGCCCCCCGCACGGGGTCATTTCAAGCCATGTGTTTCATACCTGTGCAGAAAAGACTTAGCCCTGCAGGCCAGAGACCGCTCTCTTCAGGAAGGCCTGCTGGCAAGGCTGCCCCTCGGCTGTCACCTGGGAACTTGGATTTCAGGAGGGTTGACACCATCCCCAGAACTGATAAGGATGGCTCGTGGTACCTAAACTGGTTGTCCAAATACTGTGACTGCTACTGAACCCCCGCTCTCCTTCTGGGAGTCTGGAATTTTGATACAAGCTGGACAGAGAGTGCCTACAGGACCAGCCCCCAATAGAAATCTGGGCACTGAGACTAACAAGCTTCCTGGGTACAGAGCACTTCACCCGTGTTGCCTCTGCGCTCTAGAGCCCGCGAGCCACAACTACTGAGCCCACGTGCCACAACTACTGAAACCCGCGTGCCTAGAGCCCGTGCTCCGCAACAAGAGAAGCCACCGCAATGAGATGCCTGCGCACCGCAATGAAGAGTAGCCCCTGCTCGCCACAACTGGAGAAAGCCCGCGCGCAGCAATGAAGACCCAACGCGGCCTAATTAATTAATTAAAATTTTTAAATTAATTAAATTATTTAAAAAAGAAGCTGTGATCAGAGGCAGGCAGGAGGGCAGGTGTCTTGGGGGCTGAGAAAGGAGAGCTCTGCGGAGGCGCGGTGAGCAGGTCCCAGGCAGGTCCCAGCCCTGGCTGCACAGCCCAATCACCTGGGGCCTTTCACAAAGGCCCCCCACCCCAGGTCCAGCCCGGAGTAGTTAAATCCGGGTCTGGGGGCCCAGGCATCAGCATTTCTAAAGCTCCCCAGGTGCTTCCAAAGTGCAGCCTCTCAGGTGAGACCCTGAACCAGGCTGGGATGAGCCCATGAATCCCCTGGGGTCTTATTAAAATGCAGATTGTGATCTTGGAGAGGGGAGGTGGGGAAGAGGGCAGTCTTGGAGCTCCTGCCTTTGAAGAGTGTCACACCTCTACTCGAGGGCTGCCTTACCACGATCATCGTCATGAACTTGTGATCCAGTGTAAACCCTCTCCCCCCAGCCCCTCCTCCTAGGGCAGCCAGGCCAACTCCTCACCCACTCAGTTCTCTGACGGAGGAGGAAATCAGGACCTTAAAATGAATGAGGGGACGCTGGCCTGCCTTTATTCATGCCCTGGATCTCTGTGAACACAACACCATGACACGCTTCAAAAACGCAGTCCAATACAAATTCACAGCTAGCTTCAAATTACACAACAGACATGGGTCTCCCAATGTGCTCATGTGAATAAAGAAAAACAAATTTTTTGGCCATGCATGTTTGAGGCTATAGCAAACATTTGTTAAACATACCAGTACCTTCTGCCCCCACAATGCTCGCTCACACACACACACACACACACACACACACACACACACTAAGGGACTTACGGGACTCCATCAAGTGAACAAATATATGCATATGGGAGGCTCAGAAGAAGAGAAAGAAACAGGCAGACACAGGGAGGAGGTGCCCATCCATGCCCCACCCATATCCCTCAGAACCTTCCAGTGAGCTCCAGCTGATTCCCAACTGTATCTGTGCCTGAGGTCGCTGCCGCAGGCCCCGTGGAAGGTGGCTCTGCTGGTGTGGCACGCCTGAAGAGCATTATTGGGAGAGTTATTAACCGATGACTCTCAGGAACTGGCGCCTAAATACTCGCACTCCCTCGCCCCCCGCACGGGGTCATTTCAAGCCATGTGTTTCATACCTGTGCAGAAAAGACTTAGCCCTGCAGGCCAGAGACCGCTCTCTTCAGGAAGGCCTGCTGGCAAGGCTGCCCCTCGGCTGTCACCTGGGAACTTGGATTTCAGGAGGGTTGACACCATCCCCAGAACTGATAAGGATGGCTCGTGGTACCTAAACTGGTTGTCCAAATACTGTGACTGCTACTGAACCCCCGCTCTCCTTCTGGGAGTCTGGAATTTTGATACAAGCTGGACAGAGAGTGCCTACAGGACCAGCCCCCAATAGAAATCTGGGCACTGAGACTAACAAGCTTCCTGGGTACAGAGCACTTCACCCGTGTTGCCTCAGCTCACTGTGGGAAAAGTAAGCGCATCCCTGTGGGACTCCACGGGAAGAGGACTCTGGGAGCCGGAGGCTGGTTTCCTCCAGACTTTGCCCCGTCGCCTTTTCCCTTTGCTGATTTTGCTTTATATCCTTCCATTATAGGAAGTCACAGCAGTGAAGACAAGTATACACGGAGTTCCCTAAGTCCTCCTAGCGAACCCACAGGTGACTTGGGGAGCTCGTGACACGGCAAGCATCATTTTCTAGAGTTTCCAAAGCATGGAGTTAAGCTCCGGCTGCCCACATGGTGAGCTGCATTAACAGCCCAGGCTCTAACGGGTGCCTTTTTCTCCCGGTCGCCCCTCCCAGGGTCCCTGCAGCACCCAAGAAACGCCCTGCACCAGAATCCTCGTCTCAGGGTCCGCTTCTGAGAGAACCCAAATGAAGGCAGCATCGCGGGCCATTTTCTCTTTCTTCAACCAAGGATGCCTTTGCCTGCGTAAATCCCTGAGCGATGTTTATGGCCCTGTACAAACGGGCAAAATCTTCATGACCTAGGGCTAGGCAGAGTTTTTAGGGATGACACCAAAGCAGGACCCTTAAAAGAAACCAAATGGGTAAGTTGTACCAATGGGCAAAGTAAAACCTGCCATCCATGTAGGAACGCAGGAAAACTCCCTGACACACTTTACTGATTGCAACAGGTGACCTGGCAAATCGGGAGGGCTGGGTCCCCGTCCCGTCCGCAGACATTCAGCTTCAGCAGCTCTGGGGCAAGGCCCGAGAATATGCATTTCTTACAAGCTCCCAGGAAGGCTGCTGCTGCTGCTGGCCCGCAGACCGGGCTTTAACAACCAAGGGCCCTTATAACCCTTCATTCCCCTCCTATTCCCCACTCCATCTCCTTCCCTGCGTCCTTCCCGTTGTGTTTTAATTACTACTATTTTGAATATCAATCTTATAAACTGGAATAATTGTTTCAAAGCTTGCTGCCTCTGAGCCCCTGAGGGCAGAGGCCTGCGTTACTCACCCCCATCTACCGTCTGCACCTTTTTTTTTTTTTTTTTTTTTGCGGTACGCGGGCCTCTCACTGCCGTGGCCTCTCCCGTTGCGGAGCACAGGCTCCGGACGCGCAGGCCCAGCGGCCACGGCTCACGGGCCCGGCCGCTCCGCGGCACGTGGGATCTTCCCGGACCGGGGCGCGAACCCGCGTCCCC
>NC_041220.1:153435707-153485998 GCF_002837175.3 Physeter macrocephalus | reverse complement strand
TCCCGGACCGGGGCGCGAACCCGCGTCCCCTGCATCGGCAGGCGGACTCTCGACCCCTGCGCCACCACGGAAGCCCCCGTCTGCACCTCTGAGGCAGTGTTTGCTGAGCCTGCTGTACAGTTACAATATCCGTTAACCCGAAAAAGTTTCACCCACCGCATACACGATCTCTCCTCTACAAGGAGCGTTATTAAAACTACACCCATCTAGACCTAGAGATGATCACACTCAGTGAAGTAAGTCAGACAGACAAAGACAAATACCATATGATATCACCTATATGTGGAATCTTAAAAAATGATACACGTGAACTTACTTACAAAACAGAAACAGACCCACAGACAGAGAACACAAACCTACGGTTACCAAAGGGGAAAGGGGGAGGGAGGGATAAATTAAGAGTTTGGGATTAAACTATGAAATAGATAACCCACGAGGACCTACTGTATAGCACAGGGAACTCTACTCAATATCTTATAATAACCTGTAATGGAAGAGAATGTAAAAAAAAGAATACCTATATTTACGTATATACGTATAACTGAATCACTTTGCTGTACACCTGAAACTAACACAACATTGTAAATCAACTACATTTAAATGAACATTTTTTTAAAAAAACAAACAAAATTACATCCATCTAGAGATAGAAAACTCTATCAAGCAGTCAGCTCAATGCTTGGGACATCACTGCACAGGCACACTCAAAAATACATACAAGAAAGATAGCTTGCCTGTGAGTAAACACAGGACAAAAAGAATACGAAAACCATACTCAAGTCACTAGACGTGAAAATGAGAGGTTGGGACACGTCTCTTTGACTGCATCGCCTTTCACGTGCACCACGGTCTGCAGTTTTATCCTCTGTAGCAACGCGAGTCTGAAGGGCACGCCTTGCTTTCCCCTCCTAGGCTCGGGGGGTTTCTTTAACTGCTCGATTCATCCTGAATTTTCCCTTATTATTTTTCACCCAGGAAAAAAGCTGGGCTGACAAATATAGACAGATCTCTTCCTCGGTGCAGCCGGCCAACATCCTGGCTGACACCCAACCACAGGCATCTGACCCAGAATCTTGGGAGCCCAAAGAAGTGGACTTTGGACCCATCACAGCGGGAAGCAGGGGAGCACCAGGAGTTGGCAGTCCCTTCAGCAGCCCGATGAGCCAAACCCTACTTGGAATTTCTTATCCAAGTGGAGGAGGTGAGAGAGAAATTGGTTTAAAACTCCCTTTAAATTCTCTGGAGAAATTTCTCTGAAATACATTTTCATTTGTGGCCCAGAACTTTTACTCTAGGAAATCCTGTCAGGATTTAAACTACGAGACTACAAGCCCACAGATACAAGAAGCTCAGTGAATCAATACACCCCAAGCACCCAAATAAATAATAGAATAAAACCACACTAAGGAGTGGCATAATCAAATTGCTAAACCCAGTGAAAAGGAGGATATCTTAAAAGCAGCAAGAAAAAAAAGCAGCAAGAGAAAAAAGACACCTATATACAGAGAAAACTATGTGACTAGACACAACCACAAGAATAAACAACCTACCACTACATACACTGACAAGGACGAAATTCGCAAACCCAATGTCAAGGGAAGGCCAGACACAGGAACACATGAGTCCATTAAAACAAAGTTCCAGGGCTTCCCTGGTGGCGCAGTGGTTGCGCGTCCGCCTGCCGATGCAGGGGAGCCGGGTTCGCGCCCCGGTCTGGGAGGATCCCACGTGCCGCGGGGCGGCTGGGCCCGTGGGCCGTGGCCGCTGGGCCTGCGCGTCCGGAGCCTGTGCTCCGCGGCGGGAGAGGCCACGGCAGAGGAAGGCCCGCATACCACCAAAAAAAAAAAAAAAAAAAACAAAGTTCCAAACAAGCAAACCGAATGTGTGGAGTTAATCAGGACAGCAGTTACCCTTGGGCTGAGGAGTGACCAGAAGGGACATGAGGGTGGCTTCTGATGGCTGGTCACGTTTTTTCTTTTTCTTTTTTTTAAATATTCATTTAGTTAGTTAGTTAGTTAGTTAGTTGTGCCGGGTCTTAGTTGCAGCTCGCCAGCTCCTCAGTTGCAGCACGTGGGCTCCTTAGTTGCGGCGTGCGAACTCTTAGTTGCAGCAGGCATGCGGGATCTAGTTCCCTGACCAGGGATCGAACCCGGGCCCCCTGCACTGGGAACACAGAGTCTTAACCGCTGTGCCACCGGGGAAGTCCCACTTCCTGTTTCTTGATCTGGGCACTGGTTACCCAGGTGTGATGACTTTGTGAAAATTCAGCAAGCTGTACACTTACACACATATACTGCACACAAATATATGTGCAGAAAAGTTACACGCTTTTCTGCATATATTTCAATTAAAGATTTATTACTCAAGGCAACCCAAAAGACCCATCAACTAGAATTAAATCTCACCGCCTCACTGTACAGAAGTTAGATTTTTTTAGTTGGCATGCTGCAACACTTCTCTCAAGCGCCTGTGAACTACTTTCTTTCTCTTTTAAAATACCTACCTAGAAAAACTGATCTCCCACTGAAATAATTCATGTCCAAAGTCTAAACCCTCTGACCGAGCAAAGGCACTGGGGTTGGCAAACCCACCATGACATGGGCTCCAAGCTGCGTTACGGGCCGGAGCACATTTCACTGGTGCAGGGAGAAAAGGGGAGATGCTCCCAAAGAAAGTGACATCCCAGATTTGCAATGCTGCGTGCTTGAAGTGACAGCAGACATCCAAACCCCAGTGGCATTTGGGGGCTAGTGGAGACTGAAGTCTCCAGGCTATGAAGATCAGCAGGGAAGTAGACATTTTCCTGAAATATACGCAGTTGTCCATTTACTTAAAGTCAACACACTGAAGCTCATCATCAATATGCCCTAACTTACAATCAATAACCTAAACCGTGCATGGAGCTCCTCTCCTCCCCAGGTGTTATTATCTAGAATGCTACATAACAAACTACCTCAGAACTCAGCAGCTTAAAATAATAAACATATAATCTTACACAGTATCTATGGGTTGGGGATTCAGGAGCAGCTTGGCTGGGTCTTTCTGATTCGAGGTCTCTCAGGAGGTTGTCGCCCAGGACCGCAGGCATCTGAAGGCAAGTCAGCGCTGGCTGTTGGCGCGACGGCTCGGTTCCACTGCACCCTGCGCCTCCACGGGACTGCATGAGCGTCCTCGGGACGTGGCAGTCAGCTTCCTCTAGAACAAGTGCTCCACAGGAGCGAGGTGGACGCAGCAGTCTCTTATGGCCTAGCCTGGCGAGTCACATGCCGTCCCTTCCAGCGCACCCCGCCGGTGGCACAGTCAGCCCTGAGGGACTCTGTGGGAGAGGCTGCACTTGGCCATGAACACAGGAGGCAGTCATCGGGCCCGTCCTGGAGGCCGGTTCCCCCACTAGTCAAAGCTTCTCCCCTCCCCTCGCCATCTCCCCTGAAACCCCAGCAACTTCAAATTCATTTGAGATGATGGAGTCTCGCTTTCAAGATGCAGACACCTCTAGGCAGGTGACGGGCCACGCTTCATCCACCCCCCGTAGCCAATGCTCCAGCCACCACACGGCGCTCCCCGGGATGGGCGGGGGGGTTAGACCCAGCGATGCTGACACTGAGAGGAGTCCCCTGGTGGCCACGTGGCGAGAGGCCGAGGGCCACGGCACCCTCGGGCGTCCCCAAGAGAAGAAAGCTCAAGCCGCAGGATGCACAGAAAGAGACGTGAGAATTAAAGTTTGTCAGCTTCAAAATGTTGCCTGGAGCGGGCACAGAGGGGGAGGGTCACTTCTACCTCCCCCTCCTGCTTCCCCCTTGGCCCCTGCCCAGCACCCAGCCCTCCCCGCGCCCCTTCTGCCCCCAAGGCTGGCGAGCTGGTACAGGGCGCAGCCGCCCTCCGTGGCACGGTTCCTGCGGCCCCAGGGCTGCGCGGCTATCTGTCCCCTTTCAGAACACAGCCTGCGTGTTGGGAAGGGGCCGAGGCCAACTGCACATGGCCTCCGGTGGCGCAATGGACTCAGTGTTCTCACATCCCCCCCGGAGGGCAGGGAGACGGCCATGGGGTCTCCGCCTTCCCCACCCAGGGCCAAGGATGGAGAACTTCCCCAGAGCCCCCTCCTCACAGGAACGACGACGACGACGACGACTCTGTACAGCGCTCCCGTCCGAAGTAAATGCCGTCACCCTCAGGCCCACGTTACAGATCAGCAAACTGAGGCAGAGGGGAGGTTAGGTCTCAAGCCCAAGTCCCACAGACAGTGAGCGGGGAGCCAGATTCCCACCGGGGCCCTGAGGGCCCTCCCTCTTGGGTCGTGAGAGGACTGAACAGGCCTCGTTCCTCTCGGGACCCAGGAGCTACCTGCTTCCACGGAGAGGGCACTGCTCGCCAAGCTTCTCCTAAACTGCGCGGAAAGCGCTCAAGTGAAGGCTGCTGGGTTACCGTCCAACCTCCCGGGTGGGCGATGGCTCGTGTGCCCCAGAAAACACGGCTGGATTAGTTCACCTGGGTTGCCCTGAGCAGCCCCACAGGCCGGGTGGCTCAAATGGCAGCAACTTCTTGTCTCCTAATGCTGGAGGCCAGAAGCCTGAGATCCAGGCGACAGTAGGGTTGGTTCCTTGGGGGCTGTGAGGGCAGGATCCGTCCCAGGCCTCTCTCCCGGGCTGGTAGACGGCCATCTTCTCCCCGCGCCCCTTCACACCCTCCTCGCTCTGCGCCTGTCTGTGCAGAAACCTCCTCTTCCTGTAAAGACCCCAGTCACACTGGACTGCGGCCACCCTCATGGCCTCCTTCTAAGTTGATTACCTCTATAGAGATCTCATCTCCAAGTAAGGTCGCATTCTGAGGTACTACGGGTTAGGACTTCACCATGTGAGCTCTGAGAGACACAATATCAGCCCGTAACAGCGGCTGAAGACGATGCTCGTGAGAAACGCCACGGTGTCCCTCTCTCTCCTGGGACCTCTGCAGACCATCTTCCTCCGCAAGAGTCTACTTCCTGCTCATGTGGGCTACTCCCCCCTCGTGGATGAAAACAATGTCACAGACACTCACAACTAGCATCTCCGTGAAGGTTAAATGCACGGAGTCCTCCAATGCAGCCTCGAGGTGCCCTTCGCAGTGTCCTCGGAGCAAGGCCACAGCGGGAACACGGCCACAGGGTAGCTTAACCGTATTCCAGCGGGGTTACCAAGGTGAGGGCCGAAATGTCAGTCAACTCCTATGTTTTGGGCAAAAGGGGGGCTGGTGGGAGGCCTGACGGAGCTAAGAGGGAAATAACGTGTCTGGGATCGCTGCGGCGGCCCCTCTCGTCCTAACCCAACCAGCACCTCCAAGGGCTCCGGTGGATGGAAACAATACATTTTACACTGACCATCGCAACCCAGAAGGGAGGCTAAGATCCCGGCAGGAGGTAAGCTCCGGTCACCCCCAGAGATGTGGTAAAAAGTGCGGGGCGAGGCCAGGGGAAGCAACAGCAGCCACGAGAAATGAGTCAGCAGGTCCCCGGGCACCAGGGCAAGGAACAGACCTCCCGAGGGGATTAAGAGAACTTGGTGTGTCTGTGTCACGCTCCCTCCAGCCAAACCCCACCCCCCACCCCCGGATCAGCGCTGCCGCTGGTGGGAGCAGGCCCGGCAGCATCCTCAGGGGGGTCGAGGGCCCGGCCTAGCCCGCAGGGCTCTCCCCGCATGGGACCCCAGGAGGGGGACAGTCACCTCCAACGGGGAAGGCTCTGGTCTCAAACTTCCATCAGTCCAACCGACGGCCAGCTCCCTGCTCTCAGGAACGGCCCAAGGACCTGCACGGGAGGGCTCGGCGACAGTGGACCGTGGGTGACCCGGGCTGGCCAGCATGGGGGGTGGCGTAGCCCTCTAGACAGAGAACAGCCAGTTCACGGGGAAAGAGGCAGGCAGCAGGCTCAAGGGCCCGTGAGAAAGCTCGAGCGACTTCATCCACACCAGGAGGCCGCGAGGGGAGCCTTTCCAGTGTCATATGTGGAATGCAAAGCTGTCGCCTCTGCTGTCCCCGCGAACTGCCGCCCGTCACTGGTGACCCTGTCCTGAGAGGTGCTGCAGGTGGCCTCCAGCTCGAGGCGCTGTAATCACACACTCACAGTGTGACCTGACCGCACGTGCTCCTCTGATAACCAAGGCCCGCCTGACTCCAAGCACGACATGGCTGCTAAATTAGTTAAGGGCACGGTCCTCTAAGCTACAGCTCACCTGGCCACCCAGGTCACCGCTCACGTGGCCACCGTCCCCACCTCCTCGCTGGCCACCCTGCTTTCTCTCTCACCCACCTCTGACTTTTCTCCTTACAGCAGCCGGAGCCATCCTTTCAAACACAAGCCCCGAAGCGTCACTCTCCCACCCAAGAGCACCCAGGGGCTTGCCATCATACCTAGAGTCACCAGGGTTGGTGCCACTCCTGCCGAGTCCCCACAGGGTCCGCCCAGCCACCCTTCCAAGCACCTCTCCCCCCATGCTTCTCTGGGTGTTTCTTCTCTGGACACGCCCACCTCCTTGCTGCCTCGCCTCAGGGCTTTTGCACTGGCTGTTCCCTCAGCCCGAGCTCTCTGATCCCTCAGTGTTCACGTGGCTCCCCCTCAGTCCCTGGTCACGTGTGAGTCCTCAGAGGGGCCTCCGTGACCGCCCTGTCTAACCAGGGTTCTGAATCCACCACTGCCCACCCTCCGCCTCCCACTATATTTCATGCGACAGCACAACCTAACAAATACAGTTATCTTCTCTTTCCTAGACTTGAATGTCCCTTCCACCGAGGCACGAACCTTGGCCATTTGGTTCCACGGTAAACCCCAGGGCCTAGACTGGTGCGTCTCAACCGGGGGCAATTTTGCCCACCAGGGAACACTTGGCAATGTCTGGAGTTCAGCTGTCACAAGTGGGGGACGGGGCAGTGGTTGCAACCCACATCGAGTGGGTGGAGGCCGGGGACGCTGCTAAACATCCTACTGTGCACAGGACAGCCCTCACCACAGAGAATCATCCAGCCCGAGAGCCCATAGTGTCCAGGGTGAGAAACCCTGGCCTAGACACACAGCAGGGACCCAACAGATAGCGGTTGAACAAAGAAGTACATGAGGGAGTGAATGAATGAATGAATGAATATCGAGGCTCACATCTCTTGGAAACGCCTTTGCAGTTCTCAGGATATCGGTGGTCTTTTCTCAGGGTACTAACATTCCACTTAATTTTTCATCCAACGAATATTTAATGAGCACTTACTCTGCCACGTGCTATGTGCTGGGTTTACAGTGGTGAACACAGCACACACAGTTCCTTCCCTCACAGAGCCTACAGTGCAAAAAAGAACATTCTGTACAAGGCATCTGGGGACCTGGGTGGTTCTCCAACTCTGTCGCTACTGGTCACGTGACCTTGGGCAAGTCACCCGACTTCTCGGGACATCTCTTAGTCGTATGTAAAATATAAGGGTTCCTTTGATTTTTGAAGCTAGCTAGCTTCCAACATCTAAATTCTATGCGTTTAATTAATCCCAGAGGTCTTCTCCTGTTTGGCATTTTTACAGTGGCATAATACCATAAGCACTGATTACAAAAGCTTGAGGAATCCACACACCCATCAAGAGGGGACTGGTTAAGTAAACTTCCACACCGTCCACACTCTGGAACATGCTGTGAGCAAGCTGATGTACACCAGCTTCCAAACAGCAGGAGTAAGAGAAACGAGGTCTATCAAGGATATTACTCTCCCAAGTACTTTCACAAGAACGTGGAATGAACGAATGAATCAGTGCTACATGATACAACACGGATGAATCTCACAATCATGGTCAGTGCAGAAGCCAGACCTAAGAGTGTACAGATCATAGGACTCCAGGTATATGAAGTTCAAGAACAGGCGAAAGTAAACTGTGCTGACAGAAATCAGCATGGTGGCACCCTCCAGCCAGAGGATTTGACTAAAGGAGGGCAAGATGAGGCCCTCTGGGAGTACCAAGAATGTTCTCTTCAGTTGGTCAAAACCAACTGAATTAAGATCCATGCATTTCATTCCATGTACATTAAATCCTAGTGAAGAAAAAAGAAAAAGGAAAGTGCTATATACATTCTATAGATGGATGTATTTGCACAGACATTTTCTGAAACAGTATATAAGACAGTTATCAGGGTTGCCTTTGGAAGTGGGATGGGGGACCAGGAATGGGAAAGAGACTTTGTTTTCTTTCCATAACCTTTATCCTGCGTGAAATCCTCCCCAAAAGCATCTATTACTATTTCGATGGAAAACAAGTCATTCAAAAAATACTTATCACTCTCTAGAAAGGAAACCACCCCTGCCCTTAGAAAGGACAACTTATCTCTGGCCAGCCCCTGACAATACAGTCAAGCAAGGGCTTGATAATAAGGCCTTTCCCGCAGCCCACGTGCCAGAATTTGCAGAGGGCTCATACAGCCACCCTCCTCACCACTAACTAATCCCCCTGGGTCTGGTTTGGGAGGGTGCAGGGCTGGAGGGCTGTTGGGTAAGCTGGGAACCTCCGGGCCAGCAGGTCTCACCTGGGCCTCAGGTTCGTGCGGTCAAGGGCACCTGGAGCTCAGGTTAAGAATGCTCCCCCTGGGCTTCACCCTCGGATCTCAGTCAGAATCCCTCACATGTCCAAGAGTCTACATTTCTTTTCTACCTTCTTTTAAACTTTCTATTGTGCACATTTTCAAATACACAGCACATTATGGAGAAGAGTCCAATTAATAACACCAATCAGATTCAACCAGTTTTCCTATTTCACTGTATTTGCCTCTTCTCGCTCTCTCTCCATTCAACTGAACCATTTAAAAGTAAATTACTGTGGTTCCCAAAGTGTAGTCTGGGAACACCCTGAGGTCCCCAAGGCCTTTTAAGGGGGTCCATGATGCCAAAAACATTCTTATAATAATTGTAAATTTTTATTTGCCTTTTTCCCTTCTCATTCTCTCATGAGTGTACAGTGGAATTTTCCAGAGGCTACACATGACATGTGATACTGCAACAGACGGAATGCAGAAGCAGGTTTGAGAATTCATCTGTCTCCAATTCAGTCATACATTAAAAAGATCTCCAAAAATGTTAAAAAAATAAAAAACTTTAAAAGTAACTTATTGCTCTCATGACACTTCACCCCTAACTACTTCAGCATGCATCACTGAAAACTGAGACTCCTGTACATATACACGTGTTAGTTATCTACTGCTGTGTAACAAATTACCCTGAAACGTGGCAGCAGGAAACAACCATGTCTCATCTCACTGTTTCTGTGTCAGGAATGAGGAGTGGCTGAGCTGGGTGCCTACCACACCACAAGATTATGGTATCTAATCAAGTTTACAATACTTTCCTCGCATGATCTAGAAGGCAGGCACATAAAAATAACCCAGGTGTCCCCAAAGCCTATTACTGATGTTTGTTCAAGCCAGGATCCAATCAAGGGCACAAGTTATATTTGGTTATTGTCATGGACTGACTGTATCCCCCAGAATTCATACATTGAAATCCTAATCCCCAATGTGATGGTATTAGGACGTGGGGCCTTGGGGAGGTGATTAAGTTATGAAGATGGAGCCCTCACGATGCAACTAGTGCCCTTATAAGAAGAGGCCAGAGAGCTAGCTTGCTCTCTTCCCACCATGTGAGGACACAAGAAGGCAGCCATTTGCAATCCAGAAGAGAGCCCTCACCAGAACCCAACCAGGCTGGCACCCTGATCTCAGACTTCCAGCCTCCAGAACTGTGAGAAATAAATGTCTGTTGTTGATAAGCCACCCAGTCTGTGGTACTCTGTCACAGCAGCAGAGCTGCCTAGGACAGTGATTCCATCTCTTAAGTCTCATTTGATGGAGAATCCTCCTCCATTTTCTTTCTTTTCTTTTTTAACTTATTTATTTTATTTATTTATTTTAGGCTGCATTAGGTCTTCCTTGCCGCGCGGGGCCTTTCTCTAGTTGCGGCGAGCGGGGGCTACTCTTCATTGCGGTGCGCAGGCTTCTCGCTGCAGTGGCTTCTCCTGTTGCAGAGCACGGGCTCTAGGCGTGCGGGCTTCAGTAGTTGTGGCTCGCGGGCTCCAGAGAGCAGGCTCAGTAGTTGTGGAGCGTGGGCTTAGTTGCTCCGCGGCATGTGGGATCTTCCCGGACCAGGGCTCGAACCCGTGTCCCCTGCATTGGCAGGTGGATTCTGAACCACTGCGCCACCAGGGAAGCCCTCCTCCTTTTTCATTTTCTTTCACATCATTGGGTGCAGAGACAGCGCCCAATGACCCACACAGGGTGCCAAGCCACTCTGGGGACAAGCTACCTGGCTGGCTGTGGGCGCCACCTGTAAAGAAAATGGCTGGAAGTGGACAAAGGAGGCTGCCTGTGCCCTGGCCTCTGCACACTGGCTCCTTCTCGCTAAAGACCAACCCTCCCCCAGGAGAGCAATTTTTATGGGGCCAGGAAGAGGCAGAGAGAGCGAGCTGAGGGCAAGGGTATTGGGGGAGGGGCACACCACAGTCCCAGGCCCGTGGGGGGACAAGGATAATTTTTCTGATCCTTATTAAGCTCCCTCCCCCAAACCCACTACACATGGCCCACGCCTTGCAATGCCACTGCCGTGACTGCTTCCTGTCTCCCGGGAGTTTCCAGCTTGCTGACCCTCTTACATCCATCTGATCCCCCCAAAAGCCAAAGAAGCAGGACCAGCAAGTACAGTAGCCCCATTTACATTTTCGGCAACGGCTCCAAGAGGTGAAGTGATGCAGCAAAGCCGCTCTCTGAAGTGTCAGAGCCAGACCTTTAGCGGCCAGTCCTACGCTGCAGCGTAAAGCGCATGACCGTGATGGCCACACGGGCACCAGCACCCCCGTTATCTCAGTCCCTCCTTTCGACACCTCCACACAGGTCCTTCTATTCCCACTTTTGCAGATAAGGATGGGGGACTCTGGGCTACCCCAGTTCCAAACACGCTGACCTACTGCTTGTGCTTTTCCCTCCTTCCCTGACACTCTGGCAAGCTAGCTTCCCGGCTACGCCTGGCACACAAAACAGGCCTCCCCTTTTTGACTGAAGCTACTTCTGGAACCCCAGAGCATAAAAAAGTCTTCGCATTGACAACATCATGAAAGGGAATCGGATCTCTGACCAAGGGCTCAGCATGAAACAAATCATAGGAAAATAAATTCTAGAATACCAGAGCCAGAAGAACATTTCAAGATCATCCAAATCAGTGGTTCTCAACCAGGGGCAATGGAGCCCCATGAGGGAACAAGTGGCCGGGTCTGGAGACATTTTTCATTGTCACAACTTGGGGGGCGGGGGCTACTGGCATCTAGTGGGTGGAGGCCAGTGATGCAGCTAAACAAACATCCTCCAGAGCACAGGACGGTGCCCGCAACAGATTTATCCAGCCCCAAACGTCAATAGTGCCAAGGCTGAGAACCCCTGATATAAATTCCTTGGTTACCCTGGGGACAAGAAAACTGACTCCCAAAGACGCAAAGTGACTTGTCCCAGGTTCCACAGTCCCAAAGCCAGAAGTGGAATCAGGTCTCTACTACATCTGTCTATCATCTGCTCTGTCTAGGGTTGGGCTGCGGGAGAAGGGAAGGTAGGGGCCTGAGGATCTTGACTCTAATAGCCAACCTGAACCAAATGAAGAAAACTGCAGTAAATTAATTACTGAATTACTGCAGCAACACATCAGGGTGTCCAAACGCTGAAAGAAATGCCGTATTTAATTATCAACTAAAATAGCATTGTTTTACAGGTCCTCCCACAGTTGCTGGATGGGTCAAATGATACATGGCGTGAGTTCCAATACAATTCAGTGATACCACGGCTTCCAGAGGGGACACGGTTTACAGGAAAGAATGCCACATTCTCCTCCTAAGGGTACCCACACACGTGCTGGCCTCGGGTCGTACGTGAACCAGAGAAAGGAACGTAAACACAGGCCTGGACTCTCAAAAGAGTCCCTTAAAATCCACCTCCGGTCTTGCTAAAATTGAAGTCAGCTGATCCCCCGCTGTCTGCCACTGCGTCATCAAGCCCCTTCTTTCAGCAAGCAAATTATTTAGCAATGGAATGAAAAAGAACACTGGAAATTCATGGCTTTTGGTGTTCATTTCCAGCTCCACCCCCTTCTAAAGACCTTTTTGTTCTTAACAGATGTAGCTGGTTTGCACTCTCCTACACGCACAGTGGAAGCTTTATTTTATTTTATTGGATAGTTATTTTTTAATCTATTTAAAACACCTGGAGAAAACAAACACATTTCTGACATATCCCCTTTAAATGCTGGAACCTTGCAAAATAATGCCAAACAATTTAGACCACACATCTAGCTCTTCAAATGCTAACCAAGAAGTTTCCATTCCATTTCAAGCAAAGCAGCTTGGCTTTGAAAGAAATCAGGCTGACTACTGAGGACAACCCCCTGGAAGGAGAATCAGTAAATGTGTCATTATTTAAGAAGCACAATGACCGTCGGTAAACAGTTATCTTTGACAAGCCCCTGCCTCTCCTTACAATGCGTGTACTGTGATCATTCCTGATTTTCTTCCCCTCCTGCGAAAGAGGCCCGGGTCTTTCAGTCTGGCCCCTGCCCACTTTCCCAGGGTGCGCCTGCCAAGACCCAAGTCACGCGTGAGCCTGCAGCAGCCGCCCTCCGCGCCCCCCTGCTGCCTGGTGCCTGCAGCAGCCGCAGCCAGACAGAAACCCCACTTTCGCTCCCTGGGGCGCCGACGGGCTGCAGGGGCTCCTCCTGCAGAGTCCCTTACCTGCAGTGCCGCATGGCGCAGGCCGGTCGCCCACCTGCACCGCAGCCTAGAGCATCCTTTCTTCGGCGCAACGGCTGCGAACGCGCTGACGTCACCGGGAGGCGGGCTCACGCCGCCACGTGACGCCCTCGGGGCGAGGGGGGTGGGGGAAGACCCTGGAAGTCCCTGGAGGCGAGGAGCGAGTGGCCGGGAAGCCTCGCTCTGGCCTCCTTTCAGGGCGGTGTGTTTGGTGTGGGCAGCTGGCCTAGCCTTACACCAACTGTGGGAAACAAACAGCACACAGAAGGGGAGACCCAAATGACTCCAGACTCCACGCAGGTAATAGGATTTCAATAAGGGGATTAGTAATGAAAGGAAATAACTTAGTCTTTTATTTTTAAAAAGTCTTTATCAAATGCAACGGAGAACTAAATAAATAAATCTGTTTTGTGCAAATCAAAATGACAGCTAAAATACAGAGTGCATATACATATTTTGCATAGAGGGTCCATGTTTCAAACCGTATATCAAATACATTAATTTGAAGCATATTCATTGTGGAATGTAATAATACTAATTGCACTGATGAATAATGCTTTTAATTATTCTCAATACCTGCATTCCAATATCAACGTGTTTTTGCCGAAGAAAACAACAGTGACACCACAGAGTTCTTACTTGAACATTTGACTGTTTAAAGTAAAGCGCTATTGCATGAGCACGGTTGTACTTGTGTCTGTTTTCTTAAATCTTCTGGCAAAGAATTTGATCCCTCAGACATGAAAGTTAATTCGCAATAACTCATTATTATACGTTTTCTAATTTTTATCACGTTCTGCGGAAGTGAGTCATATTACAGAAAATATTTACAATGTCAATATTTCTCATTCATAACTGAAACAGCCTTGCCTAGAGGGACTTAGAAAATTCTAACTGTGATCATTTCGTAAATTTGAAATGGCATATTTCAGACTTTAACTGTGAAGATATCAACTTTCTTGCAAACCACATAAACGTTTTTGAAATGTGAAAGAGTAAAAGCAGGAACTGTTTTTATTTGTATTCCAGTTTCATATAGTTTCCTTTCGTTTGAGTTTAAATTGCAATTTTAACATTCCCTTCGCTGGCGCCCCTGAAGGAGATGTGAAATGGATTGTTTCACAAGCAGGCCAGGGTTACTTACTTGCTGTTTATTCCGGCAGCTTTCATGTCCTTCTGTATTTAACCTCGGGCCCTTTTACCACCATCGCCTCCTGATTAACCACATTTCTGTTCAGAAGGTCAGTCTCTAATTTGGGGCTAAATACTGGCCCTTGTCTCGCACAGCGATCGATTATTTTCAACTCGATTTTAAAAATCAACAAAGTGGCCGTACGGTATTCCAGGTCCTTCCTGTCATTTGTTTTTCTGAGGGATAAGCAACTTACCTTTTGCTTTCAGATTCCTGAGATATAAAATTTAAATGCTACCGAAATCCCCTGCTCCAGTGGGTTGAGGGTCCGCTAGAGACAGAAACTGACAAGCTCATTTTCCTGCCAGAGGCAGAAGTCGATTTCAGCCTTCGGCGCGCGGGGCGGGCCCCCACTACCCCCAGCCAAGAGCCAGGCTGCGAGCGTCACGTGCTCCGCCCAGCCACTCAGCCCTGCCCGGCAGGCTGGGTCACCTCGGCTCTGGAGGCCGGCCCTTCCAAGCCTCGTACAGTCGGTTCCTTCGGGTGCACAGAGAACCCAGCGTCCCCGACACGGGACGCGCTGCCCGCTGGGGTTGGGCTGCCGGGACTACGGTGGTGGGAGTTCCAAGAATCGACGGGAGCTAGGACGCGGGGCGGTCTATAAAATGCCCTCCGAGGTCCGAAGTGACTTGCTCTGTGTTCCGGCTTGGCGGAAATGACTCAAGCAGAGGCACCTTCCTCGTCGTGGGGCGATTTTTTTGCCAGTAGGTTAGTTTCACCTTCTCTTCTCCAGGTGATTGTTCAAGTGTGAAGAACATTACAGCAAACAGGCAGTTCAGGAAAAGCCTAAAACTGGGGCGCACAGTTTTCAACAGAATGAGATCACTTCCGACATCCTCCACCTCCACCATGAAATTGTCCTTTTGGCAAGGACTTTAAAAAAAAGAAAAGATTACCCCCCCCCCATAAGAATGTACATTGAACAATCTTCCTGGCGGGCTGTTTAGCAATTCCTACCAAAAACCTTGCAAATATGCGCGGATTGAAACATACAGTGGGCCCGACAGCTATTGCTATCATTTGCTCCAGGAACTAGCCTCATTAGGAAAAAAGGAAAGGAACGGAAAGAATCGTGAAAGGAAAAATTGCTGCAATATTATTTATGAGCTCAAAGCACCAGAAGCAAGTTAAGTGGCCAAAAACAGAGGATAGGTTAAGTTTATAAGACATCGGTACAACACAAGAATTAAAACGGATATGGTAATAGATACTTTTCGACATGGAAAGACATTCACGGTGTCTTAAATGACAAAAAGCAAGCTCCAAAGCATTATGTGCTGAATGATCCGACGAATGTATGTAGGTGTTGAAGGGAAGCAGACGATGCCACCCCCAAAATATGCCACTTGGCATACTGATTATTTTGAATTAAAGTTACTTAAGAAACAGCCTGTGCAAAAAAAAAGACACTCAGACCTTCCTTGGTCCCCCCAAAAGCATGTGAATGTACCCTGCCCCCCACCAGGTGGATAAAAGGCATCCTTATTGCGGAGACAGGGAATTCACCACCTGGAAGGCTGTATAAACAAACCTTGTTACTTCCACTAATTTGCTAGCCCAAGCCCAAACCCCTTTGTTTCCCCAATTCTTCACAAACTTCTGGCTTCCTTGTCTAGAAGGTATAAAGGCTGCCTGCTTTGGTGACTCCTTGGAGTCTCAGAATTCTATGGGCTCCCCTACCCTAGGAAATTAAATTTGTTTCTCTCCTGTTAATCCATTTTATGTCAATTTAATTATTAGACCAGTCAAAAAACCTGGAAGGGAAGAAGGGAAGAGTTTCCCCCCCTTCCGTTTAATATATTTATATCTACACAAGTACCTTTGAACAGAGAAAACAACTGGGAAGCAAATTCACTAAAGTATCGACCTTAGTATTTCACTCATTAGTGAGATTAAGGGTATTTCTCATTTTCTTCTTTTTAGCTTAGCTGCATTTTCTAATTTTTCTACGATGAACATGCATTGCTTTTGTAACAAGAAACAGCTATTGGTTTTTTTTTTTTAAAGCACTGTAGGAGACATGATCATGGATTATGTACATTTTGCTACTTTTTAACGCAGATTTCATTCCCTGAAGATTCTCAAATCTTAACCGCAAAGCCCCGAGAGAACAATTCCTAATCATCCTAGGTTACTCTGCTCATAAAAATCTTTAGGAAGTGGCTTCCCTGGTGGCGCAGCGGTTGAGAGTCCGCCTGCCGATGCAGGGGACGCGGGTTCGCGCCCCGGTCCGGGAAGATCCCACGTGCCGCGGAGCGGCTGGGCCCGTGAGCCGTGGCCGCTGAGCCTGCGCGTCCGGAGCCTGCGCTCCCCAACGGGAGAGGCCAAAAAAAAAAAAATCTTCAGGAAGGAAGATGGCAGCTCAGAACTGATGTCACCGTTACATCGTCTGTAGGTCCAGCCTTAATTTCTCTTCCATTTAAATTCACTTCTTATTCTGCTATGTGTGAAGATTGAAAGATAGCCGTTAAGATCCTCCCTGAAAAGATTCTTCAAACACTTATGTAATAACCTTTGAGCTTTAATTTCTCCATACTGGCACCTTCTGTTTTCTTCACAGATTTCTACTTGTTAATCCCTTTGAATCTTTTACATTTTTTTTCCCTCTTATCTGCTGCTGGTACATTGGACAATGTCTGGGGACAGTTTGGGCTGCCACAACTCGGGGCGGGGGCGGGGGGCCCCTGGCATCTGGTGGGTGGAGGCCCGGGATGCTGCTCACCATCCTACAGTGCCCAGGGCGGCCTTGCAACAGAGAATGTTCCAGCCCAGAATATCACTAGTGCCGAAGCAGAGAAACCCTGCTTATAAAGTATAATTTGATGCACCCAAATCTTCCATTTCCCAGGCTTTTTTTTTTTTTTTTGCCGAGTCCCGCAGCATGAGGGATCTTAATCCCCCGACCCGACCAGGGATCAAACCCAGGCCCCCTGCAGTGGAAGCACGGAGTCTTAACCACTGGACCTCCAGGGAAGGCCCTTCCCTGTCATTTTTTAAGAGTTCACCATTGTATAACACGCTGGAAGCTCTGCTTCATTATAATCCCTTAAAATGTGATACTGCTGGCACGTGGGAAGTATGATTGCCTGTATCTTCACAGACTATTTCAGAACTGATGCACAGGAAGCTGCAAAGGGTGGTTATCTCTGGGGAGTGGAACCCAGTGACTGGGACACAGAGGGAAGGGAAGTTTTCACAGACAGGGAAGCATACTACATGTAAAAAAAAAAAACTGTCTCTGGGATACAGTGTTACACCAGAACCAACATTGTCTTCAAATGTTCTCAGACACCATCTTGAAGTATTACATAACAACCGTATTACAGTATTATTGTCTGTGCTATTTGTCAAGCTTCTGCAAGCCTCGATTTTCCCTTCTGGAAAGTGGGGGGCAGTAGAGGTAGTGAAAGGATCCACCACCTGGGGGCGTTTTGAGGCTTAAGTGAGGGCTCTGGAAAGAGTAAGCAGTGCTTTGCAGACCCTTACTGGAGCCTGAGACGCAAGGAAAAATGTGTACCCCTATATATGCTTATCAAAATACCTAGCATATTTTGAGCCTAGTGGAAAAAGTTATAAAGACTCACTATCTCACACACACACACACACACACACACACACACACACACCCCTACATATAAAGCCCCACGTGGCCCAGTTCATTTGCACACCATTGTCAACTCACATAAACCTACCCACGGGGACAAGCAGGGCATGTAACCCCTGGCCAGTTGGACATAATTATTCCCCTTACACAGTAATACAGGGTAAAATTGCACTGCTTCAATATGGTAGCCACTAGCCACAAGCTGCTCTTCAAGTTTAAGTGAATTTAAATTAATAAAATTAAAAATTCAGGGACTTCCCTGATGGTCCAGGGGGTAAGACTCCGCACTCCCAATGCAGGGAGCCCAGGTTAAATCCCTGGTCGGGGAGCTGGGTCCCACATGCACGCTGCAACTAAGACCTGGCACAGCCTAAATAAATAAATAAATATTTTTTTTAATTAAAAAATTTTTTTTAAATAAATAAAATTCAGTTCCTTAGTCACACTAGCCACATGTCAAGTGCCTGATCGCCACATGTGGCTAGTGGCTACTATATTTTAGTGCAGATATAAAACAATTCCATCATTGCAGATAGTTCTATTGGGCAGTACTGCGAAGTGTTTCTTTTAAACTAACTCCATTGCAATAAAACAATTTGTGTTTATTGCCCAGGGGATTCTGCCTGTAACTGCAGAGTAGGAAAAGCAATCTGGCCAGAGTGTCTGTTGGTGGGAAGGACAGAAAAGCACAGATTCCAGAAGGCTGCGTGCCTCTCACCACAGGTCCCAGGCACGATGTTTCCAAACACCAAAAGACGTGCAGCCTCTGCCTTTGGATGTAACCAAGGGCCTGCAAATCTTGTTCCAAAATGAGGTGGCAGTGTCTGATCACTTGTTTCAAAGCAAAAATTGAGATGCATGACAAGAAAATATTGTCTGTCTACCTAACAGAGACAGACAAAAAATCTAAAAACAATGACTAACCCAGCAGTAACGAGTACTCCTGGCACCAAGAAACCAAGTCTCCCTGGAGAAATGACCATTTCCAGGTCACAAACATCTAGTCAAGCAGGGTAATGTTACCGAACCAAACTTGGTCCCCTCGCCCATGCAGCAGCAAAACCAATCTACTGACACTGGCTTGTGCTGAAGGAAAGCGCAGCGTTTGTTTCAAGGCCAAGGAAGAACGGGCGGCTGAGCTCAAAAGATCCGAACTCCCCAGTGGCTTTCAGGGAAGGGTTTTTAAAGACAGTGTGAGGGAGAGGGTGACAAGGTGTGTGATCAGCTAGCTCATGCACAATTCTCTCATTGGTTGATGGTGAGGTAACAGGGTGATGTTTCAGGAATCTCAATAATCATCAACCTTCTGGTTCCAACTGGACTGGGGTCTATGTGACCAGCATGCAATTAACTTCTTCCACCTGGTGGAGGTTTCAGTGCCTGCAGACAACTGAAGGGTACGGCCCAGGGTATTATCTATAGCCCCTGAGGAAGAACCAAAGGCCCTTGACCTTGTTTTATGGCTAAACTGTTATTAGTCTTACTTGAATATTTTCTTTTGTTTCTGTTTTTTTTTTTTCTTCTCTTATTAAATTTTTCTTTTTGGAACTCAGGGAAGGTCTAGGATGCTAAAGCTTTTCTACACTCAAGAGGTGGGCAGGGGACATGGGGCCTGGGCAAGTGTCTGTCCCCGGGAAGGCTCTGTAGGGTCCCGCTCCGTTTCAGTAGCAAGGAAGCCATCTCAGACTCCTGGAGACATATAAAAAGGACCCAGCAGTCAACAAGTAGAGGTTGCCCCAGCTACAGAGCAGGGAATTTGAGCATTAATAAGGATAACAACTCCAATGGATTAAAGCACACCAAACATATTTAAATTTGTGTTAATAGTAACGATACTAAAAAAAAAAATTTCCAAAAACAAATTGGTCACCACTGTAACAGTGCTGGGGAAACAATTATTTTCAAAACTGGTCAATAAAGAAAAAAATCAAGCATTTATCTTGCTTTTCCCATACAAACTGTACCACTGGATAATCAAATAGACTAGTAAGTTTCTCTTTATAAAGGCATTTCAAAGTAAACAATAATGTTTTAAAAATTGAGAGAATATCATCATTTTGCAACCCTTAGTGAATTAATGGATCTATGTATTGATTATCAATAGTTGCAGACCCTATAAAAAGAAACATTGTAAGTCACCTGATGGATGAAGGTATGTCTTGCCACCCATCCCAGCCCCCAAAAAAGAAAGGAAAAAAACGAACTGGAATCTGATCAAGCTTTTAGGTTCAACAGCAGCTTTTTTTCAGCATTTATTTTTAGGAAATAAAGTTCAGAGGAACATGTTCAACTACACCCAGGGATACAATGAGCCAAGTCCAGGCTGTGGGAGATCAGAAAACACACAATCTTGTTTCTTCAACAAATTACAAAGGTATATGTGTGGTAGGGGGGATGGATCCTGTGAATTAAAAACAGACACAACTGCACTGAGATGCCACTGTGCACCTATGAAGACGTCTATGATCAAAATGACAAGTGTTGGCCAGGAAGTGGAGAAACTGAAGCCCTTGTACACTGCTGCTAGGAATATAAAATGGGCAGCTGCTTTGGAAAAGTCTGGCAGTTCTTCAAATGGTTAAACATAGAATTACCATATGATCTAGAAATTCTACTCTTATGTATAGACCCAAGAGAAATAAAGACCTATGTCCACACAAAAACTTGTACACAAATGTACACAGCAACATTATCCCTATCAGCCAAAAAGTGGAAACAACCCAAATGGCCATCAACTGCCAAACAAATAAACACAATGTGGTCTATCTACACAAAGGAATATTACTCAGCAATAAAAAGGAGTGAAGTCCTGACACAGGCTCCAACGTGGATGAGCCCAGAAGACATGACGCTGAGCGAACAAAGCCAACACACATAGCATGTGATTCTATTTCCAGGAAACATCCAAAATAGGCAAATCCACAGAGAGAGAAAGATTAGCAGTTATCAGGGGTGGGGGGGGGGGGAGAGGGAGAAATGGGGGTGATGGTTAAACGATTCTATTTCCAGGAAACATCCAAAATAGGCAAATCCACAGAGAGAGAAAGATTAGCAGTTATCAGGGGTGGGGGGGGGGGGGAGAGGGAGAAATGGGGGTGATGGTTAACGGGCACAGGGTTTCTTTTTAGGGTGAGGAAAAAGTTCTACAATTGATTGTAGCATGTGTGCTACGAACATACTAAACTCCGAATATACTAAAAACTGATGAATTACATGCTTTAAAAGGGTGAATTGTATGGTATGTGAATTCTATCTCCAGAAAGCTGCCCCTCCCCCCAAAAAAACCACAGACTTAAAAAAAAAAATCCCAATAAACAGATATTTGGATTCTGTTCAGTTAAAAAAAAATGAATGACCTTGAGGCAAGTGAAAAGGTGAACCATGGATGATGAATGCCATTGAGGAGTTATTAAATGTTATGATGTGATAAGAATATTGTGTGTCTTTCTCTCTTAGCCATATGTACTGAAATGTTTCCAGCTCAGCCAGAAAGGTGTATGGGATTTGCTTCAGAACACGGGAAGTGGGGGCAGGCGGAGGTGCAGACCAAACAAGATGGGCCAAGAATGATCCATGTTGAAGGGGTAGGGGAGAGGGCTGCATGTGTCTTCATTGTACTATTCTATTTTCATACCTCTATTTTTATGTTGAAAAAAATTATATACATTTTAATATATTTAAGTCTCTAATTACATTTTTTTAAAAAATCACACACATTTCCATTCTGTTCTTAAGGCAGGTTAGTTTAATTTTGTAGAAGAAATACTTTCAAACAATACAAATGACACAATTAGAACAGTGACAAAAATAGAGATGAATACTGATTATAATTTATTCCCACAACAGAAGGTTACTTATTTTGGTGGTGACAATTACGTGACCAGATGAAGACCGAATTCCCTTTTACTCATCACGCTGTTTCTAAAGGACCCTGGTGGCAGACTTTGGATTGTCCAAGGCACGATTATGGGCAAACTTAAACATAAGAAAATACCCCTTAAGACGACAGGACTTCACTTTTCGGACACGTGGGATATTTTCCAGGGGGTGGCAGTCTTAACTAGTCGGAAGCTGCACAATCAAATCACGAAAGAGAAGCCAGTTAGGGTGCCTCGTGCCCTGCCTCCTGGGCTGGCCTCTGTCGCTGTCCACGTGCCGCTTCCAGCACAGCCTGCGAGCAGCACGGACCCGTCACCTCCCCGTCCTTCGTTGGCCTGGCTTTTCCTTCCTTTCTGACTATGGTCCCATTCAGGTGCGAAAGCAGACAGACGCAGGAGGGAGGCGGAGAAGCACAGGGGAAAGGTGCAAAACACAGCGCTCCTTGAACTGACACCAAAGCTGGGGCTGCATTTGTTTCTGGTGGGCCAAAGGAGGGATTTCTTTTCTTTCTTTCTTTTTTTAAACTCTGGGGTGGGGAAGCATTCCAAACAGAAACCTGTATCTACTGGGCAGTGACATTTGAAAACCCTTGCGGGCTTTCTGTATTGGCACAGTGGGTTTCCCCACGTTGCTACTTTGTAGGGGTTAGCAGGAAAGCTACCTCAACCCTTCCACCCACTTAGAGCTTCAAGTGGCAGTGTCTAAACAGAGGCCAGGCAACGCGGCCGGGGCTCTCCCACGTCTGGGGAGCCATGCACCTCAGACGCATATGACTTGCTCTCCACACACCCCAGAGTCCAGCGGCAGCCAATCCATCAGTCTGAAGTTTCAACAGCTGGGGACAGAGAGGGCCTGCCACCAACCTGACCCGTGCAGCAACGCTGTCTCCTGGGGGGCACTTCTGGCAAGCACTCATGTGTTTTGTCTCTCTACCTCTGTTGTGGGTATGTATGCAGGGAAATTAGCAAAAGAAAAAAGAAAAAAAAACCCGAGACTAGAGACAGAAATACATAGCAAGAAGTGACAAATGTGAAAAAGCACAGTTTTCAGCCTTACCACCACTGACAACTTCACTGTCCGTGATAGGTCACATGTCAATGAAATGCTTTTACAAAATTCATTTTTAATAAATGTGAAAAGGAAGGTGGGTTATACAAGGGAGTGCTTACAGACGAATGAGAAGAGATGCTGCCGATTCAGGGGGGAGGGGCACTTTCAAGGGAGGAGCTCAAAGACCCAGTAGGAGGGTTCCGTTTTCTTGGACATTTTGTGTGACTCACCTCGTTTACCTCTCCGAGGCCTCATGAAGGAGAGTGCATCTCATGTATCATAAATACGTATTAGGCAAACTATACCACCTGGCATTTTAAAAGGATGGTATAGTTTCATTACGTAAAGAATTTTTGCCTCATGAGCTAGTTCTAAGATTTCTTAAGAAATGTTGGGACGACTCCAGTATGGGGCGGGGGCCCTCTGATCGAAAGCACAGGCTCTCCTGTGAGTGACTCGCCGGGTAGTTGTAGTTCCCATGGAAGCTGGCTTCCTCAAAAAAGCGCCTTCAAAGCTTATCGTGTCCATGTCATGACTGCTCTATCCATCAGCGGATCCGGTGACGCAGTGAAAAACGCACCTTCCTTCTTCTCTTTTCACTTTCCCGCAGGGCACAGCAGCAGAGCAGAAGCTCCACCACCGCCCTCCTTGTAGGTCAGGATCAGATGGGGCGGAATGGAAAGGCAGGCGGGGCTGCCGAGGCCGGGTGAGGGTGGGCTGTGTGGCTGCCGGGGGTCTCCATGACCGGCCTCAGGCCCGGGGTGGGCACGGAAAGGTGCACGGAAACCAGGGGCTACGGGTGCCCAGCCCGCGCGGGAGACCGAGCTCCGCAACACGCACCCCGCACTGACTCAGGACTGAGCCCCTAAGGTGGCATCTTAACAGAACACAAAGGGTGCGAAAGTGTACAATATACATGATAAATGCACAGAGGAGAAACGGGACGAGTGACGCGAGTTCGGCACATAGTGTTTGCATTTCGGATGTCACACACAAAACCGGCCCCAAAGATCCATTCTACCGCATGACAAATACTGAAGAACAAAATTTCAGTCTTAAAATACATCTTAAAGTCAGTATTTTCCTTCAAGGAAAAAAAAAAGTACTATAAATAAATTACAATACAGTGAATTTGCCTGAACTCACTTCGTTTCTGTCTTCCAGCCTTTAAGTCAAATAACACAGTGTAAAAACTGTACACTCTTAACATGATAATTGATCTCTTATAAAATAACCTGTCTTCAGAGATGTCAATTTCACAACAAGGAAAAACCAAGCCCTGTTGCCGTCACTATTATAAAATATATATGTATAGATATATGTGTTTTGTTTTTATTTATTTTTTACAAAATGTGTATATTAATAGCTTTGCACAAATATTTTAAAGACAAATTTAGCTAGTCTAAGAACTTCATGAAAATAAAACAGGCAGATAAATACTTCATGTGTACAAAGCACTACATCAAACATCGTCTGCGGGCAGAGGAGGTACGTTAATCCTTGGTCTTGTAAAAAATGCTATCTTCTCCCTGCGATTGGAAAGAATTACAGGTTAGAGGCTGATAGAAATGCAGTGAAAGGTGGCAAGAGGCTCTGCCATCAATGACAGCTTTTCTTACTCAGAGAACACGTTGAATTTCAATCCCCAGGAGCACATCTGTATACAGAATCTCTAAAGTTTCTTGCCCCGGCCCCCTCTCTAAATTTTAATAGAAGTTACAAAGCCCCATGAAGGCAAGGGTTTGTCTCCAGTGCCTAGAACAGTGCCTGGTATAACGTAAATGCTCAGCAAATATTTTCTTTATGAATAAATGAAAAACTATACAAGGAGTTCTAAATCATAGTTGAAGGAAGACAGCTATAGTGTTTTATACTCTTTTATGATGGGGAGGTAAAAATTCAGGGTATAAACAAATTAAGTCTAGAGGTCAGGCACATATTATTTAGCCCTAAAAAGGAACACTGCACTGGTTCATGCTACAACATTGATGAACCTTAAAAATACTATCCTAAGTGAAAGAAGCCAAACACAAAAGACCACATACTGTATGACTCCTCTTATATGAAAGGTCCAGAACAGGCAAACCCACAGAGTTGGAAAGGAGAATGGTGGCTGCCAAGAGCTGACGGAAGGTTGGCAAGGGGAAGTGACTGCTTAACGGAGGTACAGGGTTTCCTTTAGGGGTGACGGAAATGTTCTGGAACTGAATAGAGATTGTGACTACTAAATGCCGTGGAACTGTTCACTTTAAAATGGTTAATCTTATGCTTCGTGAATTTCACCTCAATTTTTTAAAAAGCCAGACACAAAAGAAAATAGATTAACTGGGTGATTTTCCTCATATAAAAAATAAAAACAGGGAAAGTTAATCTACGCTATTCACATTCAAGATGGTGGTTATTCTGGTGTGGGAAATCTGGGGGTGCTGATAACATTTGATTCTTGCCATGTAGGGTTTATGACAATTCACTGAAGTATTTCATATATAGGACGATATGCACGCTTTCCTGTATGTCTATTATGCTTCAATCAAAAGTTAAGTAAAAAGGCAAAGGTGATACACATATGCATCTATATGTAGATCACTGTGCTGTTTACAAGAGCAAACATTTGGAAAGAAGCAGGGTATAAAATAGGTAAATTATATCTGTTAGATGAAACATTACAGCCAAAAAAGATAACATGATGTGGCAACATGGGGTATTTTAATTTAAAAAGAGCTAAATGCAAACTCGAACCCACACTGTAATTACAAGCAGCATGAAAAAAAGTGTTTAGAAAAAAAGATCGGAAGAAACTCCGCACAATGCTAACAGCAGGGGAGATTCCTGCTTTGTCCTCGACTTCCTGTGGGTCTTTCTCCATGCTTACTTTACTCTTTAAATGACAAAGGTATGACAGTAAAAAGCAAGCGGGAGAGCGAGGCCTGGGCTTCCCCCCACCTGAACGCCTGCACCTGGATGGGCTCTTTGAGGCTCTGCCCGCGCAGCTGGCACACCCCTTTGGAGACCTTCTTCAGCATCTTCTCAGCTGCCTGTTCTTGATGGAAGTCAAGTTTGGTCTGTCTCGTCTGGAACAGCAACGCGGAGTGAACCAGACGGGTTTGCTTCCAGTTTTAAGGAAGAGCGATGGAAGCCCCTGCCAGCTCCGGGTACCGGGAAGGGAGAAAGGCCCGCCCGCCTGCCCCCTCCCCCGTTGGCGGGCCGGGGCCTCACCTGCCTCTCGGCCTCCCGCAGCAGGCTCCGGAAGCGCTCGTCGCGCAGCAGCCAGGCCGGGGGCTCGGCATGGCCGCGGAGCTGGGCGTCCTCCAGGCGCTGGCGCAGCTCGCGCAGGGCGCACAGCTCCTCGTTCAGCTGCCGCTGCCGCGTCCGCGACGCCTGGAGGTCCAGCTCCAGGTCCAGGGACGTGCGCGCCGCCAGCGCCGCCAGGGAGGACCTGCAGGGCTGCGAGACCGCGGCCGTG
Organism: Physeter macrocephalus; assembly: GCF_002837175.3. Classification (NCBI taxonomy): domain Eukaryota; kingdom Metazoa; phylum Chordata; class Mammalia; order Artiodactyla; family Physeteridae; genus Physeter; species Physeter macrocephalus. Next base: position 153,460,042 of record NC_041220.1, on the reverse strand, counting down.
AGCGCGCCCACCCCGCCCGCGCCCTGCCTGCAGCTTCTTCCCCGAGTGACCGACCCCACTGGAGGGAGACACCCGCAGCGTGGCCCGACGCCAACACAACACGGATGTGGGCGACACGGATTCAAACCTCCACTCCGGTAACGAGCCAGTGACAGCAAACTGTCCGCTGTAATGACGACCTAGGCTTTGGCTAAAGCGCAAGGAAACAGACCCTCTCACACGGGGCAGGAGGGCGTCATCTTTCTCAAGTGCTACTTGACAATATAAGCAAGAGCCACAAAATGTTGTGTTTTCTTTGGTTCTGAAATTTCATTTGACTTGCATCTGAAAGGCACAGCTGATGATGTGCAAAAGGTTTATGACAGAAAAAATCCTAAATACCTAACAAGAGAAAAGTGATCAAATACATTAAGGCCAGCAAAAAACGCAGCTATTGTAAAAAGATGAAAAATATACCGACATGGCAAAATCTTAATGATCTACTGTATAACGGGAAAAAAGCACGTTATAAACCACATTGAGGGCTTTCTGGTTAAACACACACAAGCTGTCAAAAACGTTCCTCCCCAGGGAATTCCCTGGTAGTCCAATGGTTAGGACTCCCCGCTTCCAATGCTGGGGTGCAAGTTCGATCCCTGGTCGGAGAACTACAACTGCAAGCCGCGCAGCGAGACCAAACAACAACAACAACAACAACAACAAAAAAACGTTCCTCCCCATATACGCCTGAAGTAAGCAAGTCTCCTGTTTTCAAGAAAGTGCTAAGACAAGAATAGAACTTTGTACACGGAGCTGAGAGCAGTACTTCCCACGCCATGGCTAACAACGCTGGGGAAGGCAGTTAGTGCAACAAAATCACAAATCCACGAGCCTATCAGCGTTGTCGGGAGGACTGAATAACTGTATGCGTTTTACACACCCATAACACTATTTTGCACATATACAGAAGTTAAATGCAAATATAAGTGACTTAATAAACACAAACTCATTTAAAAGCTCTGCTGAATTCATACCAGAGCTCACTGGTTCCCAACCAGGGGTGACTTGGGCCCTCAGGGGACATTTTTGGTTGTCACAACTGGGGGAGGGGGTGATACTGGCAACTAGTGGGTCAAGGCCAGGGATGCAGCTCAACGGCCCACAGTGCACAGGACAGCCCCCAACAAAGACTGACCTAGGCCAAAATGCCAACAGCATGGCTGCTGAGAAATACTTCTGTTGCTGAGTTATGTATTTTCTTATCATTCTCAGTCAGCGGCTACTCTAAATACAACCACCACAAGGAGATCTGAGAATTTTTTTTTCTTTCAAAGAATTCTTGCCCGGGAAAGTCAGGGAACCACTACCGTACAAATTAAAAGCAGCAAAACTGTGTAAACTGGCATGATGTGGAGAAAACATTCGGTGTATATAAAGGAAAACTGTAGAACAGTCCTATGTAGGAGAATGCTCCATGTTGAAAGACTCAAATTTTCTAAACTGTATATATTCCCTTGTCAAAAAAGAAAGAAGAATCTCTTATACAGAATGGCTGTTTATTAATTTATTATATTTTAAAATGTAAAGATCATGTATTATCTTAGATTATGACATTATCTTAGGAAATTAACAAATATTAGTAACATATTGACATTATATACACTTTTAAAACTTATACCTAAGTAAACAAGGAAATAAATATATTACCTTTCAATTAATCTTACCTAAAATATTACCTCTTCAGGTTTGTAGAAATAACTCCCAGCGTACATATAGATGGCATATTAGTCTACGTGGCGCATACCTGCTTATAGCGAAGGGTTCGTCTTTCCAAAGTGTTTCGGACAAAGGGGGACTTCCGGGGCAGCGTTGAACTGTCGCTGTCACTACGATAAAGCTACACCAAAAAGATTGAGGTTCAGAAACATTTTCTCAAGAATTCAACATTCATTCTCTGTGTACTCTGAACTGGATTATTTTGTTCCTCGAGCAGGTACTCAAACAGTTATGACGTTTAGAGCTTTTACCAAGACTTTGGGTTTTGCTTACAAGAAAACCCTACACAAGAGTTTCAAGCCAAACAAAGACAAACCAAATAAGCAGACCAACCCCCAGCCCCACCCCTCCTTCAGGTCCATCAACCGAACCAGCTGAGGTTTTCCAGGCTAATCGAGCAACACAATTTCAGTCCTATCAGTGCCAACTGCCACTTGATACGGTGTAACGCTCATGAAAACCCGCACTCTCCTCAGCACTTTTCACTTTTTATCGATCATTCTCATTTGCTGTGTTTCTAGCTTTGGCAAGAGCTGGGAAGACTAGCGTTCCAGAAAAGAGCCTCGTTCCTGGCAGGAAGACAAGCCCACACCACTAACACCCACCCCACCCATCAAGGGAAAAGGCCTGTCTTTAAAAAGAAAAATAAATAATGCCGACTTCACGGGAGCCAAGACGTTACGTATTTCATTTGGCGGCAGGTTTTCATTTCAGGATCAACATATATCTGTGTGAAAGCAAAGTCCTGGCCTTCACGGCCTTACTTTCCATGCCAATGAACCCCAGATATCAGGAAATGTCGCAGCACTGCACTTACATGCCTCCCAATCATCACAAACATATATAAAAACAAAGAGGCCTCTAGAAGCATCGCCGGTCAGTGCGTGCCTTTGTGCAGGGCGCAAAGCGCAGTGCCGGGGCTGGAGGCCTGTCTCTGGCGAGGTGAAGGGCTTCCTCCTTCACCACCCTGTCCTCCTCAGCAAGCATGCTGGAGGCTGCTCCACAGGGGTTCGGCAAGAGTCTAGGATAAGGAAGGATGGCCTTCGATCAGGCACCTCCAGCCGCGTGATGAAGTATCAGGCCCCACAGGGCTGCAGGCTGATGGGGCGCGAGTGCCCCGCCTGACCCTGGGCTGCCCGGGGCAGCGCGACCCGGACACCTCACTGCGTGGGGAGAGGAGCTGCAGGCCTCGCAAACGTGGCCACCCGGGCCCCAGCCCCTGTTGCTCCCTCCTGTGAGTAAAGGATTCCCTCCCCAAGAAAGGTGGGCTCCCTGCTCAGCTCCTGGGCAGTGACCTGTAAGTCCCTAGAACGTTCTCAGTGTCTCTGTTTACCTGGGGACCTTGGCCCGGCCACACAGTCTCTGCTGACCATGTGAGGGGGGCCCTGGGCCACCAGCTTGACCCTGGAGGGGCTGGAGACGAAGGTCAGCCACGCTGGCCACCAGCTGTGCCTCGTGACGACCCCCACAAAACCCCTGGGCACCGAGCCTCAGGTGAGCGTCCCTGGTCGGCTGTGCTCCGGGCACGCTGCCACTGCTCCAGGAGGCGAGAGCTCCCGCACAACTCCGCTGCGGGAGAAGGGCTGGAAGCTCCACCCGGCCTCTCCGAAGCGCTGCCCGCCGCCTCTTCCCTCTGCGCCTAGGTCTGCACCCCTTCCCTGCGGCGCACCATCATCGTGGATACGACGGCTTTTCCGAGTTCCGTGAGTCCTAGCCACTTTCTGAGCCTGAGGGTGGGCCTGGGGACCCCTCAGTGTCTCCCACGTAGGCCTGAGGGTCTGTCTCTCTCCTGTGATCAAACTCTGGCTTTGCCCTAATGCAGCGGCTCCTTGGTAGCCCTTCAAGGGAAGATGCTTTCTCCAACGAGCCCCGTCACAGGCGCGGGAGGGTCAAAGCTCTCCTCGAGCCAAACGGCGCCCCCAGTCTGCTGCGTCGTGAGCACTTAATCCTCAACGGCGCCTCGTCTCTGCTAGTCCGTGCCGTCACTGTCACACGGCCACGGCCGGCCAACCTCCAACCTGCTGTCCTGTCTCCACGGACCACAGCAGGTGGGGTCTCCCCCCGCACCTGTCTCAGAGCTCTCAACCCTGCGTGCAGGTGAGGGTCAGCCGGGAGCTCCAACCCTCTGCTGCCCAGCCCCGCCCGCGACCGATGAAGAATCCTTCCAGGCAGGTGGCAAAGGACTCCTGACTTACTCTGCAGACGTACTGGCTTCGTGCTCCGGGCGAGAAAGTCTGGGAGCGGACAATGGTGCTGCTCCGCGTGAAGGGCGAGCCGCGGGCCCTGCGGCCGGGCCTCTCCTTCGGCAGACTCGCCACCTCTTCTGGGAAGAGATCTTCTGTGTTGGTTTCCTTATCAACCTAGATAGTAATTTATTGTTTACCACGACTCTTTCTAGAACACAAGCATTAAATTAGTGTAGTCACCAAACCACCTTGCCATCTCCACTGGGGGTCTAACTGGCATTTCACACTTAACGCGTCCAAAATGGGATTTCTGATATACTCCCTCTACCAAGGATCTCTACTTTCCCATTTGCTCCAGCAAAAAAAGTGTTCGTGTCATTCTGGACCCAGCTCTCTTTCATAAACCCTGTATCTGGTCCAAGATTAAATCCTGTTGGCTCTGTGTTTGAGATTAAGCATGTTTTGACCTCCTATCACCAACCCCCCATCTGGGTCACCATCGTCTTGTGCCTGATGAGCGCAGCAGGCTTCTCACCCGTCTCCTGGGCTCCACGCCTCCCCTCAAACCCTTCCCAACACAGCGCCAGGGACAGCCTGGTAAAAGCCGAAGTCAGACCCAGCAATTCCACTCCCAGGCGTATACCGAAAAGACCTGAAAACAGGTGTTCAAACAAATACTTGCACATCAAAGTTCATAGCAGCCTTATTCAAACAGCCAAAAGGTGGAAGGAGTCCAAACATCCACGGGCGGATGAGTAGATAAACAAAACCTGGCATACTCATACAAGCGATGAGAAGGAGGGAAGTGCTGGTAGATACTACAATCTGATGTACCTTGAAAACATTAGGCTGAGTGAAAGGCCAGTCACAAGAGGCCACATGCTGTATGAGCCATTCATTCATTAATTTTTATTGAAGCATAATTGACTTACTATGTTATATTAGCTTCAGGTATTCAACATACTGATTCCATATTTTAATGCATTACAAACGATCACCATGATAAGTCTAGCTACCGTCTGTCACCATACAGAGTTAACACAATATTATTGACCTTACACCCTATGCTGTACATTACATCCCTGTGACTTACTTATTTTATAACTGGAAGTTTGTACCTCTTAATCTCCATCACTTATTTCCCTCATCCCCACCCCCTCAACCCCCCTGGCAACCACCAGTTTGTTTTCTGTATCTATGAGTCTGTTTCTGTTTTGTTATGGTTGTTCATTTGTTTCGTTTTGTTTTTAATTCTACATATAAGCAAAATCATGCAGTATTTCTCTTTCTCCAACTTATTTAGCATAATACCCTCTAGGTCCATCTGCGCTATTGTAAATGGCAAGATTTCCTTCTTTATGGCCAGTATTTCACTGCATATTATGTATATACATATGTATGTATATATATGTGTGTCTGTGTGTATACATATATACACACATATATACCCCATCTTCTTTACCCATTCATCTACTGACAATGGACACTTAGGTTGTTTCCACATCTTGACTATTGTAAATAATGCTGTAATAAGTATAGGGGTGCATATATCTTTTCTAACTAGCGTTTTTGCTTTCTTCAGAAAAATACCCAGAAGTGGAACTGCAAGATGGTGTGGCAGTTCAACTTTTAACTTTTTGAAGAACCTGCTTACTGTTTTCCACAGTGGTGACACCAATTTACATTCCCACCAACAGTGCACAAGGGTTCCCTTTTCTCTACATCCTCTCCAATGTTTGTTATTTGTTGTCTTTTTGATGACAGCCATTCTAACAAGTATGAGGTGATACCTCATTGTGGTTCTGATTTGCATTTCCCTAATGATTAGTGACACTGAGCATCTTTTCATGTGTCTGTTGGCAATCTGAAAGTCTTCTTTGGAAAAATGTCTATTCAAGTCCTCTGCCTAGTTTTTAATCAGGTTTGTTGTTTTTCTGATGTTGAGTTGTCTGAGTTCTCTGTATATTGTGGATATTAACCCCTCATCGGATATAACGTTTGCAACTATCTTCTCCCATTCAGCAGGTTGCATTTCTGTTTTATTGATAGTTTCCTTCACTGTGCAATAGCGTTTTAATTTGATAAAGTCTCATTTGTTTTTTGTTTGCTTGTTTGTTTCCCGTGCCTGAGGAGAGATATCCTAAAATACATTGCTAAGACTGATGTCCAAGAGCATACCTGCCTATGCTTTCTTCTAGGAGTTTTATGGTTTCAGATCTTCCATTTAAGTCTTTAAACATTTTAAAATTGAATGGGAAAGTAGTCCAGTTTGATTCTTTTGTATGTAGCTGTCCAGTTTTCCCAACACCATTTGTTGAAGAGGCTGTCTTTCCCCCTCTGTATTTTCTTGCGTCCTTCATCATAGATTAGTTGATTATATAAGTGTGGGTTTATTTCTGGGCTCCCTACTCTGTTCCATTGACCCATGTGTCTTTTTTTGTGCCAGTAGCACGCTGCTTTGATTACTGTAGCTTTGTAGTACAGTTTGAAATCAGGGAGCATGATACCTCCAGCTCTATTCTTCTTCCTCGAGGTTGTTTTGGCTATTCGGGGTCTTTTGTGTTTCCATACAGTTTTTGGATTATTTCTTCTAGTTCTGTGAAAAATGCCTTTGGTATTTTGATAGGTATTGCATTCAATCTGTGGATTGGCATGGGTAGTATGGTCATTTTAACATTAATTCTTCCAATCCATGAGCATGGTGTATCTTTCCATTTGTTTGTGTTTTCTTCAATTTCTGTCATCAATGACGTCACACTTTTCTGAGTACAGGTCTTTCACCTCCTTGGTTAGATTTCTTCCTGGGTATTTTATTCTTTTTGATGCAGCTGTAAAGTGAATTATTTTCTTAATTTCTCTTTCTGATAGTTCATTGTTAGCATACAGAAATGCAGACGGTTTCTGTATATTAATTTTATATCCCTTAACTTTAAATATTGCCACTTTACCGAATTCACTGATGACGTCTAGTAGATTTTTGGTCGTGTCTTCAGGATTTCCTATGTATAGTATCATGTCATCTGCAAACAGTGACAGTTTTACTTCTTCCTTTCCAATTTGGATTCCTTTTACTTCTTTCTCTTGTCTGATTGCTGTGGCTAGGGCTTCTAATACTATGTTGAATAAAAGTGGCAAGAGTGGGCCTTGCTCCTGATCTTAGAGGAAATGCTTTCAGCTTTTCACCATTGAATATGATGATAGCTGTGGGCTTATCATATATGGCCATATATGGTCGAGTTATGTTCCCTCTATACCCAATTTCTGGAAACCTTTTATCATAAATGGATGCTGCATTTTGTCAAAAGCTTTTTCTGCATCTACTGACATGATCTTGATTTTTATTCTTCAATTTGCTAACATGGTGTGTATCTCTTGGATTGATTTGTGGACAATGAACAATCCTTGCATCCCTGGGATAAATCCCACTTAAGCATGGTTTATGATCCTTTTAATATATTGTTGGATTTGGTTTGCCAGTATTTTGTTGAGCATTTTTGCATCTATGTTCGTGAGTGATACTGGCCTGTAGCTTTATTTTTTTGTGGGGTCTTTGGTTTTGGTTGGGGTGATGGTGGCCTCATAGAATGAGTTCAGAAGCACACTCCTTCCTCTTCAATTTTTGGAAATAGTTTGAGAAGAATGAGTGTTAACTCTTCTTTAAATGTTTGGTAGAATTCACCTGTGAAGCTATCTGATCCTGAACTTTTGTTTGTTGGGAGTTTTTAAATTACTGATTCAGGGCTTCCCTGGTGGCGCAGTGGTTGAGAGTCTGCCTGCCGATGCAGGGGACACGGGTTCGTGCCCCGGTCCGGGAAGATCCCACAGGCTGCGGAACGGCTGGGCCCGTGAGCCATTGCCGCTGAGCCTGCGCTCCGCAACGGGAGAGGCCACAGCAGTGAGAGGCCCACGTACCGCAAAAAAAAAAAAAAAAAAAATTACTGATTCAGTTTCATTACTGATAATCGGTCTGTTCATATTTTCTATTTCTTTCTGATTCAGTTTCGGGAAATTGTATGTTTCTAGGAATTCATCCATTTCTTCTAGGTTGTCCAGTTTACTGGCATACAACTGTTCATAGTAATCTCTTATGATCCTTTGTATTTCTGTGGTGTCAGTTGTAACTTCTTTTTTTCGTTTCTTTTTTTTTGCTGTGCCATGCAGTCTGTGAGTCTTAACCACTGGACCACCAGGGAAGTCCCCTCTTTTTTTCATTTCTGATTTTATTTATTTAGGCTCTCTTTTTTTCTTGATGAGTCTAAAGGTTTACCAATTTTGTTTATCTTTTCAAAGAACCACTTCTTAGTTTCACTGATATTTTCTATTGTTCTTTTTAGTCTCTTTCATTAATTTCTGCTCTGATCTTTCTTTCTTTCCTTCTACTAACTTTGGATCTTATTTGTTCTTCTTTTTCTAGTTCCTTTAGGTGTTAAAAAACAAAAAACAAAAAAACCCTCCCAAATGCAGATTTTCGACTGTGAGGTGGGTCAGCACCCTTAACCCCTGTTGTTGTTCACGGGTCAACTGCAGTCATACTTTTGGTACACCTGTGGGTGGAGGTGAGCTCTTCCCTACTTTGTCATCTTGGCTACGATCCCCTGGAGTCTGATCTTTTAAACACTGGATGATTCCATTTACACAAAACATCCAGAATTGGCAAATCCATAGAAACAAAGCAGATTGGTGGTTGCCAGGGGTCGGGGAGAGATAAGGGAGAGTGAATGCTAATGGTTATGGGGTTTTACTTTGGGACGAAAGAAACGTCTTGGTACCAGAGAGAAGTGGTGGTTGCACAACATTGTAAATGTATTCAAAGTCACTGAAATGTTCACTTTGAAAGGGTTCATTTTATGAGAATTTCATGTCAATAAATTATTCTAGGAAAAAATTTAAAAACTGAGTCAGATCACATCACCCCTGGGTTCAAAACTATCCACCAGTTTTCCAATGCTCTCAGAGAAAAAGAGTCCTGAGTAGGCCCTGTATGATGTGGCCCCTTGACTCCCTCTGTCCTCAGCTCTGATGCCTCCTTACCCCGACCCCACCTGCACCTGCACCTGCAGATCCCTGCACCTGAATGCCCATCCCCAGCCCCACACAAGGCTCCCAGACTCCTTCCTTAAGGACTTTGCTCAAAAACTGCCTTCTCAGTGAGACTTCTATGACCTTTCATTTCTATTATAAAAAAATACATAAAATTAACCATCGTGGACTTCCCTGGTGGCGCAGTGGTTAAGAATCCACCCACCAATGCAGGGGACACGGGTTTGAGCCCTGGTCCGGGAAGATCCCACATGCCGCGGAGCAACTAAGCCCGTGCGCCACAACTACTGAGCCTGCGTGCCACAAGTACTGAAGCCTGCACGCCTAGAGCCCACAGTCCACAATAAGAGAAGCCACCACAATGAGAAGCCTGCACATCACAACGAAGAGGGGCCCTGCTCTCCGCAACTAAAGAAAGCCCGCACACAGCAACAAAGACCCAACGCAGCCAACAATAAATAAATAAGTAAAATTTGCCATTGTAACCATTTTTCATTGTGCAGTTCAGTAGTATTAAATATACTTACATTGTTGTGGAAGAGCTCTCTAGAATTTTTTCACCTTCCCAAACTGAACTCTGTCCCCATTCAACAACTCCCCATTTCCCCGTCTCTAGCCCCTGGTAACCACCATTCTACTTTCTGTCCCTATGAATTTAATTACTTTAGGAATCTCATATAAGTGGAATCACATAGGATTCATTCTTTTGTGACTGGCTTATTTCACTTAGCACAACGTCTTCAAGCTTCATCCATGTTGTAGCCTGTGACGTGACTTCCTTCCTTTTTAAGGCTAATATTCCATAGTACATATATATCACTTTTTCCTTATCCATTCAGCTGTCGATGGACACATGGCCTGCTTCCACCTCTTGGCTACTGTGAATAATGCTGCTATGAACGTGGATGTGCAAGTATCTCTTGGAGACCAGCTTTCAGCTCTTTTGGATGTACATCCAGAAGTGGAATTGCTGGACCATATGGTAATTCTATTTTTAATTTTTTAAAAATAGATTTATTTATTTATTTATTTTTGGCTACGTTGGGTCTGTACTGTTGCGCACAGGCGCTGCACACAGGCTTTCTCTAGTTGCGGCGAGCAGGGGCTACTCTTCGTTGCGGTGCACGGGCTTCTCATCGCCATGGCTTGTTTTTGTTGCCGAGCATGGGCACGCGGGCCGTGTGGCTCACAGGCTTAGTTGCTCCGTGGCGCGTGGGATCTTCCCGGACCAGGGCTTGAACCCGTGTCCCCTGCATTGGTAGGTGGATTCTTAACCACTGCGCCACCAGGGAAGTTCCTAGTTTTAATTTTCTGAGGAACCTCCATACTGTTTTCTATAGCGGCTGCACCATTTTACAGTCCTGATGTTTGTAGATACCAATTTACATTTCTAAATGTAACCCTTTCTAAAATGGTAGATCTTTCTAAAAATGCAAACCCTGCTTCCCTAGCATCTCATTCTTCAGTAGCCACTTTGACTATCTCAAACGCTGCTGTATTTTACTGGCTTACCCTGTCTGTTGCCCACCGGGCAGGACTTTCCATTTGTTTCTTTGCTGTTGCATCTGCAATGCCTGGGAGCTACCACATGCACATGGAAAGAGAGAATGCAAATATGGTGAAGAACTAACAACTGGGGAGTCTAGGTGAAGAGGATACGAGTATGCGTTGTACTATTCTATCAACTTCTCTGTAGATCTGAAGTGCTTCAAAATTAAAAGTTGAGGGAGGAGGACACACCAAGCTAGCCTCCCAAAGCTACTGCCCCTGACGTGGGCCAACGCTTGTCAAAGTCTTAGAAAGAGGAATAATGGCCATGACCGGCAGCCGCGCCCAGAACATCTCCGCCGGAGGCAATGCATGGGCTGCAGTGCGGGAGGCTGCCAGCCGCTGGCTCTCACTTCTCTCAGGACCTGTGTTTTGGACTGAGATCAGGGGCTATGGTGGTAGACGTTCTGATGAGTTGAACAGTTGGGAAACAAAGTTGCAATCGAGCACTGATACAGTGTCTCCCAAACCCACTGGGCTCCTTAGCCAATTGTCACCACAAGCCTGAAAGATCTCCCCACTGGGCACAACTGGGATAGGGCGAGCAGAAGGGCCAGAAGGGTGCTTCACCGCTCTTAACGTCAGAAACGGAGAAAAACGACAAGCGTCCAAAACGTTACGGACCCACAAAACACCCTGAGCCACACGCAGCCCTGAAGATGGCACATGAAGGAGTAAAAATCCAGCCCTTTTAGTGGTCCTTTCCTTTTAATTTAAAGTAGACAGACGTTTCCATGTACCTGCTGTTTACAGATCCGAGGCCACTCACTTCAGTTCCCTCGCGTAGGGCACACAGCCCCTCCTTCCAGGGCAGCGCCTGGGGCTGTGAGGCAAAACATCAGGGGCTCCGCGAAATCTTTTGTCCTTTTCTGCTTACCTTCAGAGGTGGGGGCTGAAGTTTCTCAGGGCCGTAAGGGTCTGCCTGGCCAGCAAACGTGTGTCCATGGATGGAGCTGACACCAACGCAGCAGGGCTCTGGGTGCGGGGGGCTGGTCTGGGCGCAGCTGCTACAGCCACTGTCCACCGAGTCGGCTTGCCAACTCCTGAAGGCGGGCATGGCAAAAGCCCCCAAAACGTTCATCAGGGCACTGACTTTCCTGCTGCACTCGGGGCACAGAAGCAGAGATGCCCAATATTTGCTTCCAATGACTGAAGACGGTTGCTTTTCTCATAAAATGAAAGGCAGTTCTGTTTCCTAGGGAAGACAGCTACAAGGCCTTTCATTAAGAGGGTCTGTCTGTCTGTATCGCCCAATTGCAGCCGCTGAAGATGCCAGCAACCCGGAACCCCATCTCCCCGAGCCCTCCTAGCCTCCTGCCCATCCCTGAACACACACCCTTCCCCCTCTGCCGTGCACTTTCCCTTTCGAAAATAAATTCCTCTTGAAAATAAATCCAGAGAAAGCTATTAGGAAGAAGCAGCAAGCTTTGGAAACATGATGCTCTTTATGGAAAACCGTGGAAGTAGAGCAACATGAAAGTGCTGCCGGAAAGGACCCGCGGGGAAGCGATTCACTCGCGGTGCCTGCCCGTCTGAGCTATTCCTCTACTGCAGACACGTCTGCCCCGCCCTGAGTCAAGCGTTCACCCACGGGCTGCTCTGGGGAAGACATAAAGGGGCATCGCATGATTCCATTTACAAGAAAGGCCCAGGACAGGCAAATCCCTGGAGATGGCACGCAGACGGGCAGTTGCCAGGGGCTGGGAGGACTGCGCGGACTGTTTATGGGCATGGGGTTTCCTTTTGGCACGACGAAAACGCCCTCAACTTGAGTGTGATGTTGGGGGCACGGCTCTGTGCCTGTAGTAAAAACCACCAAATTGTCCACTTAATGGGTGAACTGTATGGTAGGGAGATTATATCCCAATAAAGCAGTTGATAAAGAAAAAAACAAAACTTAAAGGGCCCTACTGTATTCAATCTGGGTAGAGGGAGACCCTCAACAGTTCCCCCCTTTAAGAGAAATTCGGGGAACAGAAGGAAAGGTGAAAAGCCTACGCGTAGAGCTGGGGTCAATGTACTGCCCTCGTGCAGAATGGCATACGATCCCCCGTGAGAGTCCCGACTTATGGGAACAGGTACCGAAGTGCCGCCCCACACATTCTACATAGCGTTGTGTCTGACGAACACCCCGGCGGCCTCTCCCCCGAGGGGCTGCTGGCCGCGCTCACCTCTCGGACACAGCCTCGGCCTGCTCTTCCCTGCGCTCCATCTCCAGGATCTCCTCCTCCGTGTACTCCAGCTTCACCCGCTCCTCGGCCAGCTCTCTCTCCACCGCCTGCAGCTGGGCCGTGGTTCTCGCCAGCAGCACCGTCACCGCGTCCTACAGGACGCAAGGGACGTTGCTAAGAAGCAGCAGAGGCCAGCGGCGTGTGGGCGGCAAAGCGGAAAGCGGGCGCGTGCACGGCCCGTGGGGAGCATCCCTGCTGCCGGGCTGGTGGCCGTCCCCGGCTGCTCTCCAGCGGGAAGCAGCTCACCCCCGGCTGACAGCAAGACAGTAACTTGGCCTTTCCGTGTAGCTCTGAGGACTCAAATTTTAAAGCAACCAACGCATCACTCGTGATCATGAACAAGTTGCATTAAAGAACATTATCATGAATGGCCACATACATCACTATAGTCCGTTTTTATTACTTCCCTTGAAACCCTGCTTCTTCGTCGCCATTGTGTTCTAAGACTAAGTCTACACACGTTTCTTAGAAACAATGTCCCCAGGAAAAGCCCGTCTCAAAGCCAGGCCACCTACTGTCTTTCCAGATGTGGCGGGCGCAGGGTCCTGGAAGTCGCTGTGTCCCAGCCGCTCGTCCTCCCGCCGGGAGGGCTCAGGGCCGGTGAACACCTGCACCGAGTACCAGCGCAGCTGCATCTCGCTCGAACCATCATAATCAGCCAAGTTAATCTGAGCAATGCCCTGTGCGGTGTTTTAAAAAAAAAAAGCAGAACAGGCCCTGAATGACTGCACCTTAACAACCAATGGGCATCAAGGTCACCCTTTAATCTTAAGCAGAAAGGCCATACAATGTGTCACTGCTATTCAAAGGACTACAGTAAAATGAAAGTCATCAAAAAGGATCGTAATGGGGGTGGGCTCCTCGCTTGCTTGTTCAGCCCAATCAGAAAGTGCTAGAAGGGGAACAGGGACAGAGAATGGACGACATGGAATGGTGGGTCAGGCTCAGGATCTGCCACTCAAAGAGCCGCTGATTCTAGCAGGAATTTTTGAAAAAAAGAGAGAACTGGTGTAAAATTATATATATATATATATATATATATATATATATATATATATAAAAATAAATTCCCCCCCTCAAAAAAAAAAAAAGAGAGAGAGAGAGGATTGGTGGAACTCTCCAATCTCTAATTCTGCCGCTGAAGGGGTGGGACCAAGGGGGAAAATTCCAACCTTGGGAAGAAAGCACCCTGGCTTCCAAGCCCTGGGGCCTGCACTGGCTGGCCGAGGTGAAGACGGACTGCTGACCTGCCCAGTTATAGGGTTGCCAGATAAAACAGAGGGCATCTGGGTGAACTGCAACTTCAAATAAACAGATTTTTTTTTTTTTCCTGCGGTACGCGGGCCTCTCACTGTCGTGGCCTCTCCGACTCTCAACCACTGCGCCACCGAGGAAGCCCCAAATAAACAGATTTTTTAAAAATAGAAGTATATCCCAGATATTACATGGGACATACTTACACTAAAAGGCATCCACAGTTCATTTGAAATTCAAATTTAACTGACTATCCTATACTTCTAGCTACCAAATTTCTCAACCCGACTTTTATTAGTTCCCGTGACACAAGACAGAGATAATGCAGAAGCCATTGCATAGGAGTTCTGCAAGTATTAGCTGAGATAATATATTTAAATTACAGAACACTTGACAAGATAAGGGGTTACATCATCCCTTTCTGTCCTCCCAGCAGAGGAGGATCTCCCAGAGATCACTTGACATCAGGACAAATTCTAAGTGCCCCACCGCAGGACACAGGAAGGAGGGGAGGGAGGAGGAGAGGGTGAGGAGGGCATCGTACCAGCAGTTCTTCCTGCAGCTGCGGATTCACTGAGCACACGTACAACTGAAGGGACTTCAACGTCGCCATGCTTGAATGCACAGGGATTCTGAAAACTTCATTAAATATCAGGGGGGCTTGCAATTCCAGAGCCTTAGAGCAGTAAGTGTTTGGCGTGCCGGAGTCAAGCGGGGGCAAATAGACGCGGATGTGTCTGGAACCAAGAGAGGAAGGAAAAAGCAGACAGAGGCAGCGCTTACTGACACATCTGCACGTGACACGCACGGACCATATACGTGTGCACATACGCCGCCCTGTTCCACTGCCCATGTGCAGAATTTTTATGCCTTTTGGAAAAGATCCTTGTCTCAACTAAGAGTAAGCCCAAAGAACTTACGTGCCCCTGGAGATCAGGGAGGAAAACCCAACCACAAAGAGAAGACTTCCAAGTCAGTGGTTAGGACTTCAGGGGGACTCAAACGGAGGTTCTGCTTTTACCATCTTTGTGGGAAAACATCTGCACTGATCTCTCCACGGCCCCTTGGCTCCCTCTCCAAGCTCTACCTGCCTTGCCTCTCAGACTGCTCGCCCACCCAGGCACCTGCTGGGCTGGGCTCCTGGCCCTGTCTGCCCCCAGCATGGAAGCCAGCACCCAGGAGAAGCTCCAGCATCAGTGGAGTGAAGTACAGCATCAGGGCGAACCCTCAGCCGCTGCAAACCGGGCTGCTTCCAAGGCCTTTGGGAGGCCAGTTTACAAAGACGACTCACAGAAGGGGCGGGCACCGTCGGGCCTGAACACCCATCACAGGTGGGTTCACCCGCCAGGGTAAGTGGGACCTCACACCCCCATCGGGCACCCATCTCCCCACTGTGGACAACACAGATTTCCTTCTCCCTGATCGGAAGAGGATGCCTGATCCCAGCCTGAGGCCTCTTCAGGCAGCTCATCAGATCGCAGAGCCGAGCGTGGCTGTGTCGCCACCAGCCTTGTTACCAGGATGGACGTTTTAAGACCCAACGCTGCCGATGAGGGGCACCCGGCACTCTGTCAGCATGGCCACGGCACATAACCAGCCTGGCTACAGTAACTCCACCTGCCTCAAATAATAAGCCGGCCTCTTCTTAAAACTTACAATCCTTTAGATTTCAGACAGACATTCCCTGGCGTTTTATTCTAAATTCAGGTTCCAAGACAGTCTTTTCCCTCCCCAAACTGCCACGTGCAGCAGGTCAGCCAGTGGTGCCGTGTGGAGGAGGGCCCAGGGGGAGGACACGGCCCCCACCGGCGCGGGAGCTTACATTTTGCAGTCTTCCTTCACCACCAGCCCGGCAAAGTTCTTCAGCTGGAGCACGTTCACGAGGAGACACTCGCTGCCACTGTCGTGCCTAGAAAATAAAATGCACGTTCACAGACTGCAAATGCCCCACGGTGCAGAAATCCTGCTTGAACTACGGCAGTGGTCCTCACCCTACCCCCAGGGGACCTGTGCAAAGTCTAGAGACGTTTCTTACTGTCACACTGAGTGGAGGGGGGCTACTGCATGCAGTGGGTGGAGGCCAGGGCTGCTGCTCAACACCCCAGAGGGCACAGGACGGCCCCCAACCAAGAATGACCCAGCCCGAACGTCCTGAGTGCCGAGAAACACTAGGATGACAAGGGTGAGCGAAAGAAAGCTGCTGGGATGTGAACGTCCTGCCTTGTCCGTCTGAACACTGCTGGTTACTGCCTTTCTAGACACTGTAGCTAGAAACCGAAACGCTTAGTGTTGCACAGTACCTGGCTACCCCAGCTCCGGCGGGAACTTCCCCGAGGGCCTGACTGTGCCCGTGGGGTGCGAGTCCCCAGCTGTGACTCGGTGTTGGAGGACGGTAGTGGAGCCGCTCCTGCCCACCCCTCCTTCCCGCCACCTCTGTCCCTTCCCCTGAGACCGCTGAGACGGGCCCGGGGGTACCCAGGCCAGGGAGCAGCACCCGCATCACGTGGGCCCCTCCATCCCTCCGGGCCTGTGTGTGGAGGTGTGAGTCGCCGGGCGGGCCCCAATCTACCCATCGTCTTTACGAGCAACCGGAAAGGAGTCTTCTGTACTCACACGAATCCAACACGGATCTGGGGCCCCTCGTCACCGCAAGCGTCTCCGGGCGCAGGCTCGTCAGCATCGTCACTCCTGAACACAGTCGCAAAGGCACCGCGTTATTCCGAGGGGACCTGACTACCTCGGCCTCGGCAGAGGCTCTCTCACACCAGGGGTGCTTCTGACTGAGAAGGGCTTTATTAAGTTGCGATATAAATAAATGCTTTAAGTGACTGACAGGGCACGGCAGTTCCCCAGGATCCATGACGTCACCTCCCGGGATACCTGCTGACGAAGTGGCCTTTTTGAGAAAATACCTCTCAAAACCACACGAGATGTTCACGACAAAGTTCAAAAACATATACTTTAAAAAGCTTTGCAGGGGGGACTTCTGGTGGTCCAGTGGTTAAGACTCCGCGCTTCCACTGCAGGGGGCGCGGGTGCGATCCCTGGTCAGGGAACTAAGATCCCGCAAGCTGAGCAGCACAGCCAAAAAAAAAAAAAAAAAAAGTTGGCGATAAGTGAAATGTATACAGATATCTGAGCCGAAAACATGACATCAAAGGTCTCAAACAAAATAAAGCCCACAAGGGGTTTTGTCCTTGCAAAGTGATTCCTCCAGCTAAGGAAACGGGACGGGGGGAACATCCATTTCTAGTGAACGTCCTTTCTAGAAAAGCAGGCCTCTCTCGCATACTGGTTCTCTTTTTCCGGCTCTACTGGGCTCATCCCCTCCAACTCCCGGGGCCGGAGGGAAAGCAGTCATCCTAGATGCCCGAAGCCAGGCCAGTCCCCAGACGCCACCTGGGAGCAGAGGGGGTCCGTGGGGATGCTCAGGGCCCCTCCCGCATGGAGAGAAGCCAGAAGAGCTGCACCCCAGAGACACCCAGAGTGTCAAGCCAGACAGGTCTCGGCAGGGGTGCCTTTTGGGAAGTCAGCCCAGGCAGGGGAGAAGGTCAGCTTCTAACCTTTTGGTGGGAGGTTCAAACACGCCGCTGTCGCTGGCCAGTGAGTAATCGGACAGGCAGGCAGACACGCAGCGCGCTCTCCGCTCCAGCCTCTGGGCGCTGTCTTCTCGGGGGGTCACTGCTGCAAGTGAGAGACACGGCCGGGCTCAGGAGGCGACAGCGCGGGAGCCCAGGGCAGAGCAGAGACAAAGGCACGAAACGGCAGAGACAGGCCAGCACGTGTGCAGATGTGTGTTTACATGCGCTCTGCTCGAGTCTTTTCTTATATTGGAAAATGGAAGAAACAGGCTTCTGGCTACTTCTTTAAAAGCTCTTTAAATGATCATCAATCTCCTTTCACCTCCTTAATGAGCGCACAGGTCAGAAGGTGGCGGGAAGGCCCTTGGCGTGGCCCTCTGAGGGAGTGTCACACGGGAAGACCGGGAGAGAGATTTCGCCTGCACGCGGATGGCAGCGCGCTCTCCGAGAAGCCGGAGGGGCGTGTTTCCTCCTTGATGCTGCTTGGTATTCTCCATACTTTATACAAGGAACATAGGCTACACTGCTCTATAATCAGAAAACAGAGTTTTTAAAAATCCTCAAATAACCCCCAACAAAATGGAGTGACTTCCAAGTCAGAGGACGCAGACGCGCCCAAACTCGGCCTCTGCCAGCGTCTCCGTGACCCCTCTCTGCCGCTCTAACTACAGCGTCCTCCTCAGCAGCCCTGGGGCCAGACTGGCTTCCAGAACTGTCTCCTGGGATTAGAAAGGACCATCGCTGGGCAGCTACTTTTTGTCTCGTATCTATTTTAACCAAGAGCCAAAGACAACCACTGACATTTTCCCTTTTACCATTTCGTCAACTCTTTCTACTCCTTCCCTCACAGCAACAAGTTCCTTTTAATAAAAGCAACAGAAACAGGCATGCCGTCTCCCGCTGCTAAATGTGACGACGGACACAGGAACGTCAGCGCTTCTGTGAGAGGCACGCGCGGTTAGAACACAGGCTTAAAGCATGAAGCCCCAAAGTGAGCCTCACTCTGGCATCACGATGCCTCTTATTAATAACGCAGGTCCCTCTTGTCTTTCTAGGTTCTCCGGCCATCTACGCTCTAAAAACTGAAAATCTAGATACCTGTGCACCCCTGAGTTGAGGGAAATAGCGAGTCCACCAATGACCATCTCTCTGTTCAACCAATTTATTATTCACAGCAACAATTAAACCCAAATATATTCATCAGGGTACAAAACAGACAGGGCTGTGGCCTTTGGTCTCACAATGTTAACTGCAGACAAAAGCCGACCTTTCAAAGGTCTGCAGCGCCCAGCGTGGGGGCCACTGGCTCCGCCTCGGTCAGGGGCAGAAGCTGGCTCCGTCCTGGGGTGGCCAGAGGCAGCGACTCTCAGATCGTAGAATACGACTCCCAAGTCCAGCTCTGCTCGTCACCCCGGCCCCATGGAAGGACCCAGAGCCTCCAGCTCTAAAGTGCAGATAGGATCCCTCAGTTTGCTGCATGGAACCCCAGCAAACACAACGGCTCACTACTTCCGTTCCCAGCCCTGACACTCGGCCTTACATGCCTTTAAGGAAGTAACACCGCACTATGATCCAGTTAACTTCCAGGCAGCCCAATGGTGTGCCTGACAAAATTTCTCTCTCGCTGCAATGGAAGTGGATGAAGAGAGAAAGGAAACGGGGGAATCAATCCCCAGTGATCCTGGGCTTAGGACATTCACGAAGCAACTGGATGCAGGAGTTGACAGAAGGAGGTAAGGTCAGCACTTGCCCTGGGTGAGAAAGCAAGCACACGGCACACCCCCCACACCGCAACCGTCTGCTCTTGGGCTTCAAGGCAACGAGACGGAAAGGGGGGAGCAACGCCAGGGAAGTAAGGAATAAACAAGCTTCCACACATTCATTTTATAAACCTCTGACCTTTCCATCATTAAACACAGACAAACAGACACTGAGACCTAAGGACAGCAACGCTGCTTGACAAAAGGGAGGAAAGTATAAGGAAAATCACATCGTGGGCAAAGCTGCCAGCTGGCATATTAAAATAATGAAAGTGTTAAAGTCTGGGAAAAAAACGCAAGAAGGAAAAAATACGTCAAGCTCTTAGAAAAGTTCTTACACAACTTTCATAGCCAGGATGAATACCGTTCAAACGACAATAACAATAATAAGAGCAACTGTTGAGCTACATTCAAGTACAGCTATGAGCTATGCCCTTCTTGACCACACCCCGACCATCCTAAATACATTGATTCACTGCACAAAGATGTGGCACAGCCTGACCAGCAAGGCGAAGGAGAAGTCCAAGGTCACTTACAGTGAACGTTTCTGTCGAGCCGCATGAGAAAAGAGATAAAAAAAAAAAAAAAAGCACAAAGTGAAAAAACTGTAGAATTTAAGCCAACAATTTTAAACAGGGTATGAATGTAATAATAAAAAACATCAATAAACAGATGAACAAGGTCAAAATATTTATGGACTTATATTAGCAGATACCAGTGGGAAATGAAAATAGGAACGGATTACAAAATCATGACACATTTGACTTTCAGAATGGGGGAAGATTAAATTGTAGTAAACATGTAAAAACGGTTAAAGATGACAGTTTATTTCCCCACTCCCCTGCCCCACCTTCTGTCCCCTCAGGTTGATTTAAAACACATGGGCAATTCTGAATTTTATGTTACTAAAAATGTTTCTCGCTAAAGCTTGCTTGAGTCAAACTTAGACTGTACTGTTCTTAGTCAGACTGGAGAGTGGAGGGAACTACGTGACCTCGGACGTCATAAATGAGGGGTGGGGTTAATATATCGAGTATTGAGATCCTCGCCAACTTTATGAAGCTGCGATGACTCTAGGCTTCATAAGCATCAAGGGAGGCAAGGAGTCACCCTGTGTCCATGCCTGAAGCTGCTCACCCAACGCAGCCCTGCGAGAGCACCTACCAAGACCCTTTCACTAAGTCAAGTACCTCTAGTTTGTATTCTACTCAGTGTCATATATGAACGCACCACCAGGTGGGACTATCTGACCACACCATAAGCAAAGACCTCCCAGTCTAAGAAGCTTGAAGCACTATAACATCCACCACAAAGTAGGAAAGAAGAAAAAAGAAATCAGGATCAGAAATTAAGTCAGCTCTTCTCCTTCCCACCCAGTCTTTCCCCTGGACCAAAAGTGGTGCTGGACCTCGTGTGGGTTTTCTGCATAAGTAGACAGACACTCTTGTATCTCAGCCTTTAAAGAGAAGTTGGTATCGGGGGGTGGACACCGAGAAGAGGAAGCTCAAGCAACAACAGATGCACCATTCAGTCCTTATTTTGTATTTTCTTTTTTGAATAAACAAGGAGCACTGAACCTGTGATTACAACAAAGAACAAAGTGAATAAAGTTCCCCTGCACATGTGAATTACAGAAATGACGTATCTGGGAATATGAAAGGTGTGTTTGCAAACGCAGAGGGGGAGACACCAAAATAACAGAGATGCCAAAAAGGACCGGGACTGCCGCAGAACATAATGGATCTCTGGTTAAACACATGAATACTACAAGAGACTATTATCTTACATATATATAATAACCCGCATAGGTATACATAAAAAAACCTGACAGGTAACAGAATGGTGGTGAATGGAAGAGCCCATAAAGATCACCTCATTCAAGGGCACAGAAGCTGAGACTCGGCTCCATCTAAGGTTGCACTCAAGGTCGCACAGCTAGTGAGTCAACAGGGCAGGGAACAGAATCTGGGTATAAGCTGCTAGTTCGAAGTCATTTCTGCTACATCACCCTGGTTTTGTGTTCACGTTTTATTTCCACCTTTTGCTGCTGACTGCTTAACAGTACATGACCAGGGTTTCTCAGCCTTGGCACTCTTGACATCGTGGCTGGATCATTCCAGCCAAGAAGGGGACCATGCTGTGCACTGTAGGATGTTGAGCATTGCCCTTGGTCTCCACCTACCAGATGCCAGTAGCACCCCACCAGCCCCAAAGTGTGACAACTGAAAATGTCTGCCAAGTATCTCCAGGGGTCAAAAACACCCCTGGTTGAGATCCACTATGCTATACAAATGATCTAGTGTTCGCCTAAATGGAATGTCTAAAAACAGTTTTGCTGTGCAAATAAAAATTAAGTGGGCTGAACGTCAGGAATGAGAGGCCTGTTCTGATCTTCTCTAAAAATTAAGGAAGTTAAAGTCGCTAGAGGTTGGCTCACAAAAGCACTCGGGGTGAAGATAAGGAGGGTTGAAGCCCAGACTCTGTGCACCAGCCATCAGTCAGAATACTCCCCAGAACAGCAGTGTGGTTTTCCATGTGGGCTACAAGCTGACAGACGCTGGCACCAAGCAGAAGCTGAATTAACACCAACTGGACGGATGAAATTCTCATGGCTACATGTTTCTGGATTTGTTCGTTTTTTTTTTTGTTTGTTTTGTTTTTTTGTTTTTTTGCGGTACGCGGGCCTCTCACTGTTGTGGCCTCTCCCGTTGCAGAGCACAGGCTCCGGACGCGCAGGCTCAGAGGCCATGGCTCACGGGCCCAGCCGCTCCGCGGCACGTGGGATCCTCCCAGACCGAGGCGCGAACCCGGTTCCCCTGCATCGGCAGGCGGACGCGCAACCACTGCGCCACCAGGGAAGCCCCATGTTTCTGGATTTGAAGAGCAGCAGAGAAATCGATTCGGCAGAAAGGACTGATATTTTCACTCCCTCCGTGACAGAATTATGTCCTTGAAAAGTACAAGGACAGGGCTTCCCTGGTGGCACAGTGGTTAAGAATCTGCCTGCCAATGCAGGGGACACGGGTTCAAGCCCTGGTCCCGGAAGATCCCACACGGCACGGAGCAACTAAGCCCATGCACCACAACTACTGAGCCTGCGCTCTAGAGCCCGCGAGCCACAACTACTGAGCCCACGTGCCACAACTACTGAAGCCCGCGCACCTAGAGCCCGTGCTCCACAACAAGCGAAGCCACCGCAATGAGAAGCCCGCGCACCACAATGAAGAGTAGCCCCCGCTCGCCGCAACTAGAGAAAGCCCGCGCGCAGCAACGAAGACCCAACGCAGCCAAAAATAAATTAAAAAAAAAAAGTACAAGGACAAAGGATGAAGAGGTGAAGTCACAGGACCAACGTTAGTAGAGATTTCTGCCGGGCCACAGCCACACGGCAGTCCCAGTACTGGTCTGAGGCGGGCACACACACACGTTGCATCTGGGCACAAGCCCTGGAGAGTTCATTAAGGCCCGAGTACTTCTTTAGCAGCCTCCGAATGCGGAGGAACTGCCTCATTTTCGACAATTAAGTATATTCTGAAAACAAGCCAAATGCCTGGGAAATACTACTTTCCATGACACTTCAAGGACTCAGGGCAAAAGCACGCAGAACGAGCAAGCAAGCGAACGGGCGGGCGCGCGGGCCTCCTCTTGCCCTGGAGGGTCCTAAGCTGAGGGTTCACTAGGCCACAGCAGAGCCAGCTGGCTTCCATGCGGATGCACGCGGCTTCCTCCCTGAACTCGAGACCTTTCCTCCCCGGCCCCGGGGCACCCACCGGACCCATCAGTACTTACTTGCAGCCGTGGGAGCAGCAGCCGCTTGGGGTCCTCGCTCGCGAGGTCCTTCCCCGTCCCCAGGGCACCCGTGCGGCGGCAGGGACGCCGCGACCGGAGGGTCTTCGTCCCCCAAGGCGGAGGCCTGAGCGCGCAGCCTGTCCAGGGCGCCCACGCCCGCCACCTCGAAGCCGTCCCCGAGCTGGGCCAGGGGCGAGTCTCGCGAGGCCGGGAGGAAGGGCGTGTCCAAGGGCGAGCTGGGCGGGGACAGCGAGGACAGGGAGGAGCGCGAGGACAGGGAAGCCAGAGACTGCGGCGTGTCCAGGGAGCGCCTCTGTTTGTGGAGGCCCGCGGGGCCCGGGGCGTCCGCCAAGGGGGCGTCCCGGCCCAGGGAGTCGAAGGGGACGAGGTCGAAGCGCAGGAGCGGGCCGCCCTCGGCGTCGGGCTTCTCGTACTGCGGGAGGCCGTAGATGTCGGTGAAGCTGACGGAGCTCAGGGAGCCCCGGCTGGAGGCCAGCGAGCCCCGGCTGGAGGCCAGGGAGCCGCGGCTGCTCCCCGAGGAGACGGTCAGGGTGCTGGCGGACAGGCTGAAACGAGAAAAGCAGCCTGGAGCCCGCGGCTGGAGCCTGCTCGTCCCCACCGCGAGCCAAGCCTCCGGTCTGCTCCACGAGGAGCAAAACTCTGCCTCGGCCCCGTTCACCCCGGCGCCTCTTCAACACCTCTGAGCGTTTTAAGACACCCCCCCACCCCCGCCCCTTCGTGAATATTTCCTTTGTTTCTCTGTCAGTCGAGAGCAGTAGTTAACGTCAAGGGCTCTTGCACGAGTTCAAGTTCCCGGTCACACTCAAGACTAGCTGAATGCATTTGATTTGGTCAAGGTCTTTGCCCTTTCCGGGCCTCCCACCTTCTCACCCGGCTTTGGGATGATAGCGGTTCCTGCCCCAAGGCACTGTGCGGAGGAGAACTGAGAAAATAACACACAGAAAGCCCTTAACACTACACTTCACGATACGGTAAGCGCTTGAAAACTGGAGCTCTTACTGAGCATCCAAATCGGATTTTAAACATATCCATGCCTGGGTTTCCCTGGTGGCGCAGTGGTTGAGAGGCCGCCTGCCGGTGCAGGGGGCACGGGTTCGTGCTCCGGTCTGGGAGGATGCCACGTGCCGCGGAGCGGCTGGGCCCGTGAGCCATGGCCGCTGAGCCTGCGCG